>NW_017673047.1:49607-49719 GCF_001879085.1 Nicotiana attenuata | reverse complement strand
GGGGGGGGGGGGGTTGGGTAAATCCTTCTAGAATATTCTGCCCATTTCTTGCCTATAAAAGGCAGCCCCAATGCCTTCATTGGAAAGTTTTGGTAGCCTAAAAAATCCCCCC
>NW_017673047.1:8786-49587 GCF_001879085.1 Nicotiana attenuata | reverse complement strand
TAGACCTATAAAAGGGCCAAGCCCTAAAAAACTCCCCCCCCCCCCCAAATATCTCCAAGCTGAAACAAAACAGATCTGAAAATTCAAAAATTTCATATCAACATTCTCTATTAGATCTAGAACTTTCAGAAAACCAAAAAAAAAACAACAACAACAACAACAACAAAACCTCCAAAAACCAAAAAACAACATACTGTCTATTGAATTTCCTAGCTAATTTTCAGTTTGAGTAACCAGTTTGCATTTCCTGGTTTAAGTTCTGATGATTGTAAGTTTTAGAAACACTTTCTGATTGTTGTCGAGTGAATTTGATTTCGAATAAGTTGGTTTTAGTTGAGATTTGGGTCTATTGAAAGTTTCAGAGGATATTAGAGTGCATTTTGGTTTGATTTAGTGCTATTCAAGTCATCTGGAGTGGTTGCCTGTTTAATTTGGGATTTGATCATTTGCTGGGTTCATTTTGGGTTAATTTGGTGCTGTGTTTGGTGATTTACTGCCTCTGTTTGATTTTCATAACACTTCTGAACTCCTGGACTTGTCCTGGCCTGCCTGTGATCATCTACTGTTACGTTGCTGTTGTTGATCTCATTTTATTCCTCCTATTTCGTTTTCCAGGTACATCTTCTGATTTCCTATGAACTATTGAAGGATTGATGTATTTTGATTGGAGGAATACATGTTGAAGTGATGCTGTTTGAAGTCATGAGTTATTTAAATTCTGACTGATTAATAAAACAATCTATTTGCCTGAGAGTTTACGTCATTTGTATAATTGGACTGTGCAATATGATATTAACTGTAGTCTATAGATTGTAAACTGCTACGATTTGGACTCAATAAATTGGTTCTTCAAGTGTAGTCCTAGCTATAGTTAGTCCCAAGTTGCCCAGTCCTTTTTTTTTTAACATGTTGGCTAAGATCTGTTTTGTCTCTTTCATAAATTGATGGGTGGGGACGATTTTTATTTGAATCATAAGAATTCAGCCCATTAGATATTAAGTAATTAGGTTCTCTTTTGTTTAGAGACAAAAACCAAGTAGAAAATCATAGCCACTTAGGATTAACCTTTAAATAAAAATGATGAGACGAGCCTCGTCAAATAAAATACAAATTGTGAGGCCCTCATTCAATGCTTTATGAAAATATTTTAGACTTCGGGATGGGCCATTTAGCAAATTTCACGGCCTTCCCCAAAGATAACAACACGTTAGTCACTTTAAGCGCGTTTTCAATAATCTTACCTTCTTAAATACGGGTGCACATTTATGTGACACAAATCCAAATCCCAACGAAGTCGAAATGTGTCAAAAATCGCGGGTGCATTTATGTGACGCGATTCGAGACATGTTTTCACGACGTTGCAATTCTCTTAAAATAATAATAATAAAAGCGGTTCAAAGTTAAAAGCATATAGGTCAAAACATGTATTAAAATCAAATAAATAAGACAAATATGACAGTTAAGCGACCGTGCTAGAACCACGGAACTCGGGAATGCCTAACACCTTCTCCCGGGTTAACAGAATTCCTTACCCGAATTTCTGGTTCGCGGACTGTTAACAGAGTCATAATTTCCTTGGTTCGGGATTCAACCGGTGACTTGGGACACCATTAATCTCCCAAGTGGCGACTCTGAATTTTAATAATAAATTCCGTTCTGATTGTCCTTTAAGTGGAAAAACTCCTTTACGCCCTTGCGGGTGTAGCGAAAAAGGAGGTGTGACAACGTCCAGGCCCAGGTTCGGGGCGTGACAAAGCTTGGTATCAAAGCACTAAGTTCAAGTGTCTTAGGGAGTCTATAAAGCCGTGTCCAATAGAGTTTCCTTTATATGTGTGTGCCGGCCACTCATATAAACGGTTAACTACCAAGACATCCAGGATTGTCTCATTTTTTTCTACTCTAGATCGTGCCATGAAGCTTAGAGCAATAGTTAACCTTATGTTCCTATCGAATTCCTTATGTATCTTATGCCCAAGCGATGGGCAAGAGAAACCTAATGTCCTAGAGAGGATAATTGCCCATTGGGGTATAATTATGGAGTACAACTTGGTAAATATGAGACTTGAGAGGATGTTAAAAGTGGGATGCAATGGATAGTAGTACAGATTAGAGCATAACCTTATTAGAAAGTACAAAAGAAGTTATCATGTCTTATGGTTATCAGTTTACCTCAGTTACCAGTTATACAGTCTTTCAATTACCAAATTTATGGTTATTCTGTATGCCAGTATCCGTTATATGTTTACCAAATATCCAATTTTCAGTGTATCAAAATTTTTGGTGACTTATGAGTGTACAATATGTATATGGGTTCTCAAAGAAAATGTAAGTAACAGTGATTATAGCGAAACCTTCGCATATTTTAGGTCTGGATTAAGACCAAGACTCACCGGATGGCGCAAAAAGTGATTTATCAGATGATGGTATACTTTGAAGGATAAGTTTATGTATGGTAATCGTATGTGTTTTACCTCAGAGAACAATTTCTTTTAATTCTTGCAAATGGAGCCACATGTAGAATAATGATAGTTGAGATATCAGACTCTAACATTGGTCACTATAGTTTTGGTCAGAAAAGAGCCTAAGGGCAAAATACCTAGGAGTCAGAGACGTTTGTTATTACCAAAGATGTGATCTCGTACAACTCATGCAAATGACTAGAAGATATGATGTATGCAATGAGAACCAAGAGCAGCCAATAGTGAATTTCAGGGAATGATTTTAAGTTGTTCATATTTATTCAAATGAGAACTAGAAGTACCACGTTAGTAAGTTAATATAAAAAGCAGCTATTGATGTAAGATAAAGGATATGGCAGTTCCCCCCTTAGGTTATGTGACTAAATGATTACAGGGATGTTTATAGTATGATATTTAGTATTGTATAGAAAGTTTGGGGTTAGATATTCCAATTTCATTTAAGGTAGATGAATTCCCTAAGTGTGATCCATGCACATAGTTTAGAAGGAAAAAAAAGGGATAGTATGCGAGCGTAGAATAGGGCCGGATGGTGAGGGAAGTTAGAATAACCCTATGCTTCACTTTAGTTATTCAAAGCAGAGTAAGAAAACATAATGCTAGCAGGTGTTAGTAAAAGGATAGAAAGTAAGTTTTGAGTTGATACAGTGAATTAGCACTTTCAGCAGAGCTAGTAGAGGTACAATTTGATTCACTTATCCAGGCTAACTCTAATGAGTGAATGATAATTTGAAATACCAAACGCGTGTTAGAACCCAAAGAGTTTGAGTTAAACTTGAAGTACAGTGACAGTGGGGGAAAAATCAGCTAGGCAGTTAGAGAGCAAACTATTGAAGAATAGCCTTTAGGAATTATCGTAATGTGGTTTCTCCAGGATTGACAGTGTGAGCAGAGTTAGATTATTAAGATTGTATATGATAGTTGTGAATACATTAGCTTTCCGTCAAGTGAATAATTTAGTTTTTCCTAGTAAGAAAGATTTCTCAAAAGTAAATTGGAAGATGAGTCGTCATTGGCGTAGAGTGCAAAGAATTGCAGAAAATAAGGAAAGTTATTTGGATCCCAACAAAAAGAGAAGGATCCACAAGTATAAGACCTTTGGTCTAAGGGGTGATATGAAAATTTTCAGTAAGTCCAGTTAGAGATTTGAAACCCGATTAGTTAGCATGGGATATGAAAAAGAAAATCTGTTTGGTAATGAGGGAAAATTGTATAATTACCATAGGAATTATGTCTAGCATGTGTAATAAACACAAAGTGAGTAGAATGATCACCGAGTTTAGTTATTGATGATAAAGGGATCACAGAAAAGCTATAAAATCATGCCCAAGTTTGTATCACGAGGGTAGTGCCATTGCACGAGACTCTAATTTTGGAGCACAAGTCAAAGACTTAGCTCGCAATAATACTATAAGTGTTTTCAGGAAGTGCTCAAGAAGATAATAAAGTGTGGGAAGTATGACTCATGATTGAGGTAGATAAGGCAACTCTGGTGAAAGAAGTTCACCGCATAGCCTAGCTAGGAGTTCAATTTGCGTACTCCAAAGATAGTAGAGTTGTTGTCTAGAATATGACTTGTTCCCCCTTAGTAGGATAAGTGAAGGAGAAATAGTTTGATGATCCCTACTTGCTGCAGTTAAAAGAGGAGATTCACAAGTATAAGATGATGGCTTTTGAATAAGGGGGAGATGTGGTACTTTGAGGTACCAAGACAAATTGTGTGTTCCATACATAGTTGGACATAACGAGGGAAGATCATGTTAGAAGCCCATAATTCCAGGTATTCTTTCCATCCAGGTTCCCCAAATATGCATCATGACCAAGGAGATTTATTGGTTGAACGACATGAAAAAGAACGTCGCAAACTTTATGGCCAAATCGTCCGAATTGTCAGCAAGTAAAAGTCGGGCAGCAGAAAGCCTAGTGTTTTATCACAGAATACACATATTTTGAGTGAAGATGGTAAATATGGAATTTATAACAGGATTATCTTACTCATTTTAAAAGCATGATTTGATTGGATGATTGTAAATTGACTTACCAAGTCAGCACACTTCTTGCCAGTAAAGACTACAGATTCAATAGAGGATTATGCCAAGTTGTATATCCAAGAAATCGACAGAGTGCATGGGACCCCGGTGTCCATCATTGTATTTCATGGTTCTCAGTTTACAATGAACTTTAGAAGTCCTTCATAAAGGATTAGGCGCAAGTTTTTCATCCTCAGAAAGATGGCCATGCAGAGCGCATTATTCAGACACTTGAGGATATATCCTTGATGTTAAAAGTAATTGGGATGATCACATGCCTCTTATTGAGTTGCTAATAATAACACCTACCGTTCTAGTATCAGGATGGCACCATGCGAGATATGGGCAGAGGTGTAGATCGCTAATTGATTGGTTCAAAGTTGGTGAGCAGAGTTGTTGGGACCAAATTTGGTCTATCAAACTATGGAGAAAATCTAGTTTAATCAAGAGCGTATGAAGATGGCTCAGAGCCACCAAAAGTCCTATTCGGACGTGCGACCTAGTGACCTAGAGTTTCAAGTTGATGATTGGGTGTTTCTGAAAGTGTCGCCTATGAAAGGCGTTATGAGATTTGGGAAGAAGAGGAAGCATAGTCCCTGCCATATTGGGCCATATAGAATCTTGCGAAAGATCGGTCACTTAGCTTATGAGTTGGATTTGCCACCAGAACTAGTGGTCGTACATCCAGTATTTCACGTGTCATGTTATAACATTCAAGTTTCCAGTACTCAGATACTCATCTCAGTTCAGTACTCAGATATTCATGTCAGCTTAGTACTCAAATATTGATATAAGTTTAGTACTCTGATATTTATGTTAGTTCAATACTCAATTATTCGTGCCAGTTCAATATTCATACATCCATGTTAGTTCAGTATTCACGTATCCATGGCAGACCAATATTCAGTCAACGTAGTAGTCATTCAGTTCAGTATCTCAACAATTCAGTAATCATGTATTCATTCAGTTAGTATGCAAGTGTTAATGAAAGTTCATGTTTCCACCAGACCCTTTTAAGGTCCGGAGTTTGCAGAAGTTACAGTCAGGACAATCATTCGAGGACAAATGATCCCAAGGGGGAGATAATGTTACACCCTGTACATTCGGAGTAGGTGTGGATATGTTAAATGGGTATTAATTTGATATTTTAGACATATGAAGTCCTAGAGGGATGATTATTGGTGAAAATAGTTGTTTTAGAATCAAGATGGAAAGTGAGGTGCATAAGATTCGACAAAATCGACTAAGTTTGCAGAAGGTCCGTTTTCCATCAGGGTTTAGTGAAACTATGTAAGGAATTTTGGAAAATTAAAAGCATAATAGTTGTAAGACATTGAAATATGTTTCCAACGATATATTGTGGAGCCCAAACGAATCTCTGTGCAAAAAGTTATACCCGTTTTACAGAACAGTGCGCAACCACCGCGACTGCGGTCGTGAGGCAGTGTTCCTCCTATTTACCGCGGTCAGGCCTACAGGGGGCGAGCTGGCGGACTTGGGGAGTCAATTTTTTAAGCCCTATTTCATCCCCCAAAGCCCCAAAACATAAAAACTTGCTCTAAAAAGGAAAGCTCTCAAAAACCTAACTCCTTAAGGGTCCCTCCACCACCCAAGGTAAGTTCATAATGTGATTCTAAGTTAATTTTAATTTCCCAACATCTTATTAACATGGGTAAACCCTCCATATCATTAGATATTCGATTGGGACATCATTGTTGAATGAAGGAACCCTGGAACTCGAATTCAAGAAGATTGAACATCAAGAAGGTAATGGCTTCACCCTCTAATTGATTCTAGCATTGGTTTAATGATTATAAACCCTAGTTCATGAGATATGAGTTGATGGGTTTGATAGAAAAGCATGAACGATTATAGGTTTGGGGTGTTGATTGTTGATTATTGGTTAAGAGTGTTGTTTACCTTATGGGTAATAAAGAATAATGTTCATTATAACCATTTGAGACTTTAGAATTTATCTAGGAACAAGAGAATGGGTTATTGGGTGTAGAGACACCATTAATAAGGACTATGAAGCTTTATTTTCACCAAGTGTTTGATAAGATGCTTAAGTGACCAAAACATGAGAATTATTGCTAAGATGGAATCCCTTTGACTTGTATTAATTTAGATTAAAGTTGAAAGGGTTGACAAACGTTGTATTATGCTCAAGAGCAGGAAGTTAAGATATGTGAGGCTAACTCTCTATGTTTGGGAATGTTAATGATTCTCCCTACACCACGTTTCTTTTACGACGTTACTAATTGCCTATGAAATATAGTTAAGCCTAGTTCCTTGAATAGTTGCGGAACTTCTATTCTTTAGCTTCATAACTCGTTCATGACTTTCATTCTGAATGTTGTGAGCTCAGTGCGTATTCAATATAGACTTGATTTGATTCCCCCGAGTCTTAGTATAGATTACTCAGTATGCCATAAACAATTAATGTTTCAGTGTTCATAATCAGTTCAAGAATACACATCTCAGTCTAGTCCTATTCAGTATTCTAGTATTATGTAACTCGGTATGATCTAGTATTCCAATATCATGTAACTCAGTGTGATCCAGTATTCCAGTATCATGTAACTCAGTGTGATTCAGTATTCCACTATCATGTATTGCAATATGATTCTCAGTTCCTGATTTAAAATCCCTGAATGTTGAACATCTGTATTTGGGCTTGAGGCCGCAGTTTATGCTTTATTCATATTTGGGCCTGAGGTCGCAATTTATGCTTTATGAATTGTTGGGCCTGAGGCCGCAGTTTATGCTTTAGGCATCTTTGGGCCTGAGACCGCAGTTTATGCTTTATGCATCTTTGGGCCTGAGGCCGCAGTTTATGCTTTATGCATCTTTGGGTCTGAGGCCGCAGTTATGTATACGTATACTTGGGCCCGAGGCCGCAGTTTGTGCACATATATATTGGGCCTGAGGCCGCAATTTATATATTCAAATAAATAGGTAGTTCATCATTCAGAAGAGGGAGTATTCATATCCTTACTTCCTTTGTTCAGTTCAGTTATCAGCTATCATTTCAGTTATCAGTTATCAGTTATCATTTTAGTTATGAGTTATCTGCAAT
Source organism: Nicotiana attenuata (assembly GCF_001879085.1). NCBI lineage: Eukaryota > Viridiplantae > Streptophyta > Magnoliopsida > Solanales > Solanaceae > Nicotiana > Nicotiana attenuata. The sequence continues at coordinate 42,001 of NW_017673047.1, read as the reverse complement.
CAGTTATCGTTTCAGTTTCAATAGTTATCATTTCAGTATCAATTATCAATTCTCAATTATCAGCTCAGTTTCAGTTTTAGCATTTATAATTCTTTCTTTCAGTTGCTTTTCATACCAGTGCAATTCAAATGTACTGACGTCCCTTTTGCTCGGGGCCTGCATCTCACGATGCAGGTAATGATTTACAGGTTGGCAATTCAGAGCGATAGGATTCTCGTACCAGCTATTTGGTGATCCCAGTTCTTTTAGGTCATTATCATTACCTTACAGTCTTCAGTATTTTCAGACAGTCAGTGTTTTCAGTATTTCATTAGAGGCTTCGTAGACTAGAGTAACAGTTAGACAGAGTCACAACCTTTTCATGTTAAGCAATGTTGGCTACATATATGTTTCAGACTTGTATTAGTATTTCCTCACTTTAATTATACCATCCAGACTTTCAGTATATCAACATGTATTACTTTATATTCCGCATTCAGTATGTTATGATATTACATGTTGATTCTGCCAGCCAGTTTGTTCGCTCGGTCAAATGTAGTCAGGCACCGAGTGCCGTGTTACGTCTAGGCCCAAGTTCGGGGCGTGACATTAACATTCTGCCCATATGCTACCTTCATCGCGAACGCGACATCCTCCTGGTGTTCGCGTAGAACAAAACTCCACTACTCACTCTCTCTTTCGCAAGCGCGAGCTCCTTCCCGTGAATGCGAAGCTTCAACTGCAAGAGCCTTCGCGAATGCAATCCTTCCTACGTGAACGCGATGAACAAATTCCTGGGGTCCCAGCTGCTCCAACCTCCCTACACGAACACGAAGCCACCCACGCGTCCGCGATTCACTGGATACCCATACCTACGCGAACGCGTCCCCTTACTCGCGAACGCGAAGAGCATCTTCATCCCCTGACCAAGCTCTTCTTCGCGAACGCGGAACAATCTTCGCGAACGCGAAGAACAAATCTTCTGCAACAAAATACCAGCAAAATCTGCCACCCTTTCAAGTCCAAAAATGACCCGTTGAGCATTTGAAACACACCCGAGGCCCTCGGGACCCCAACCAAACATGCCAACAAGTCAAATATCACCATTAAAACTTGTTCCAACCTTCGGAACACTCAAAACAACATCAAATCACCATCAGATTCAAGCCTAAGGATCCCAAAACTTCCGAATTCCGCAAATGATGTAAAAACCTATCAAACCTCATCCGAATGACCTGGAATTTTGCACACACGTCATGAATGACACAACGGACCTACTCCAATTTCTAGAATTCATATCTGACCCCGATATCAAGATTTCCACTACCAACCGGAAAATGCCAAAATTCCAGTTTCGCCAATTCAAGCCTAAATCTACCACGGACCTCCAAATTACATTCCGATCACGCTCCTAAGTCCCAAATCGCCTAACGAAGCTATCCGAACCATAAAAGCCCAATTCCGAGATCATTTACCCATAATTCAACTTCCGGTTGACTTTTCCAACTAAATGGCCAACTGAAGAGACTAAGTGTCTCATTCCTCTCCAAAACTACTCCAAACCCGAACCAACCAAAATGATACGATGAAATGTAGCTGAACAACACATAAAGAAGCAGAAATGGGGGAAACTGGCTATAACTCATGAAACGACTAGCCGGGTCGTTACATCCTCCCCCTCTTAAACAAACGTTCATCTCCGAACGAGTCAAGAAACATATCTGAAGCCTCAAATAGGTGAGGATATCTGCTCTACATCTCTCGCTCGGTCTCCCATGTAGCCTCCTCCACGGGCCGACCTCTCCACTGCACTTTCACTGAAGCTATATCCTTTGATCTCAACTTTCGGACCTGACGCTCCAAAATAGCCACTGGCTCCACATCATAAGTCGAATCACTGTCTAACTGAACCGCACTGAAATCCAAAACATGAGACGGATCGCCAATATACTTCCGGAGCATAGAAACATGAAATACCGGATGCACACTCGACAAGCTAGGTGGCAAAGCCAGCTCATAAGTAACCTCATCAATCCTCCGAAGCACCTCAAAAGGCCCAATGAACCAAGGACTCAATTTACCCTTCTTCCCAAATCTCATAACATCCTTCATGGATGAAACCTTCAGTAGAACCTTCTCCCCAAGCATGTAAGACACATCACGGACCTTCCTGTCAGCATAACTCTTCTGTCTCGATTGCGCTGTACGGAGCCGCTCCTGAATCACTTTCACCTTGTCCAAAGCATCCTGCACCAAGTCTGTACCCAAAAGCCTAGCCTCGCCCGGCTCGAACTAACCAACTGGAGATCTGCACCGTCTCCCATATAAAGCCTTATATGGAGCCATCTGAATATTCCACTGATAGCTGTTGTTACATGCAAACTCTGCGAGCTGTAGAAACTGATCCCATGAACCCCCAAAATGAATAACACAAGCACGCACCATGTCCTCCAATACCTGAATAGTGTGCTCGGACTAACCATCCGTCTAAGGGTGAAAAGTTGTGCTCAACTCCACCTGAGTACCTTACTCTCGCTGTACGGCTCTCCAAAACTGCGAAGTAAACTGAGCACCTCTGTCTGAAATGATGGAAACTGGAATACCATACAGGCGAACAATCTCTCGGATGTAAATCTCTGCTAACCGCTCTGAAGAATAGGTAGTACACACAGGAATGAAATGCGCGAACTTGGTCAGCTGATCCACAATCACCCAAATAGCATTGAACTTCCTCAAAGTCCGTGGGAGTCCAACTACAAAGTCCATGGTGATCCGCTCCCACTTCCACTCTGGAATATCTAACCGCTAAAGCAAGCCACCCAGTCTCTAATGCTCATATTTCACCTGCTGACAGTTGAGACACCGAGCTACAAATCCCACAATATCCTTCTTCATCCTCCTCCACCAGTAGTGCTGTCTCAAGTCCTGATACATCTTTACGGCACCCGGATGGATGGAATATCGCGAGCTGTGGGCCTCCTCCAGAATCAACTCCCGAACCCCATCTACATTGGGCACACATATCTGCCCCTGCATCCTCAATACCCCATCATCACCAATAGTCATATCTCTAGTATCGTTGTGCTGAACCCTGTCCTTGAGGACAAGCAAATGAGGATCATCGTACTGGCGCTCTCTAATGCGATCAAACAAGGAAGACCGAGAAATCACACAAGCTAAAACCCGACTGGGCTCCGAAATATCCAACCTCACGAACCGATTGGCCAAGGCCTGAACATCAACTGCAAGAGGTCTCTCCCCAACAGGAATGTATGCCAAACTGGCTATACTCACCTCCTTCCTACTCAAAGCATCGCCCACTACATTGGCCTTCCCCGGATGGTACAAGCTAGTGACATCATAGTCCTTTAGCAGCTCCAACCATCTCTGCTGCCTCAAATTGAGATCCTTCTTCTTGAACAAGTACTGGAGGCTACGATGATTAGTGAACACCTCAAAGGACACACCATACAGATAATGCCTCCAAATCTTCAACGCGTGAACGATGGCGGCCAACTCTAGATCATGAACGAGGTAGTTCTTCTCATGGGGCTTCAACTGACGAGAAGCATAAGCAACACTCTACCCTCCTGCATCAACATACACCCAATACCAACTCTCGAAGCATCACAATACACTGTTTTTGAACCTGAAGCTTAAGGCAAAACTAAACACTGGAGCTGTGGTCAAGGAAGTCTTGAGCTTCTGAAAGCTCGCCTCACACTCATTCGACCACCTGAATGGAGCACCCTTTTGAGTCAATTTGGCCAAGGGTGATGCAATAGATGAAAATCACTGAACGAACCGACGTAAATAACCCGCCAAACCAAGAAAGCTAAGAATCTCTGTGGCTGAGGACGGTCTGGGCCAACTCTGAACCGCCTCTATCTTCTTCGGATCAACCTGAATACCCTCACTGGACACCACGTGCCCAAAGAAAGCCATTGAACTGAGCCAAAACTCACACTTGGAGAACTTTTCATAAAGCTTCTCCTCCCTCAACCGCTGCAATACCACTCTCAAATGCTCTGCGTGCTGCTCCTGAATACGCGAGTACACCAGAATATCATCAATGAACACAATGACAAACGAGTCAAGATAAGGCCAAAACACGTTGTTCATCAAATGCATGAACGCTACTGGGGCATTGGTCAGCCCAAAAGACATCACAAGGAACTCATAATGACCATATCGGATTCTGAAAGCTGTCTTATGAATATTCGAGTCCCTGATCTTCAACTGGTGATACCCTGACCGGAGATTAATCTTGGAGAACACCTCGCTCCCTGAAGCTAGTCAAATAAATCATCAATACGAGGCAAATGATACTTGTTCTTGATTGTAACTTTGTTCAACTGCCTGTAATCAATGCACATCCTCATCGTGCCATCCTTCTTCTTCATAAATAGAACAGGCGCACCCCAAGGAGACACACTAGGCCGAATAAACCCCTTATCAAGGAGTTCCTGAAGCTGCTCCTTTAACTCCTTCAACTCTGCCGGTGCCACACGATACGGTAGAATAGAAATGGGATGAGTGTCCGGCACTAAATCAATACCAAAGTCAATATCCCTATCCGGGGGGCATGCCTCGCAGGTCTGCAGGAAACATATCGGGAAAGTCCCTCACTACTGGAACGTAATCGATACTAGGATTCTATGCACTGACATCCCTCACAAATGGTAAGTATGAAAGACAACCTTTCCCAACCATCCGCTGGGACTTCAAAATTAAAATCACCCTACTGGGGACAAAATCAATCGAACCTCGCCACTCAATCCGTGGCACACCCGGCATAGACAACGTCATTGTCTTAGCATGAAAATCTAATATAGCACGACACGGAGATAGCCAATCCATGCCTAATATCACATCAAAGTCCACCATACAAAGCAACAAAAGGTCCACTCAAGTCTCCAGACCCCCAATAGTCACCATGTACGACGGATATACGCGGTCCACAACAATAGTATCACCCACCGGAGTAGATACACGAACAAAGAAAACAAAAGACTCACGAGGCATATCCAAATAACGAGCAAAATACGATGACACATATGAAAAAGTGGAACTGGGATCAAATAACATAGAGGCGTCTCTATGGAAAACTAAGACAATACCTGTTATCACCGTATCTGAAGCAATCGCATCTGGTCTAGGTGGGAGTACATAGAAACGAGCCTGGCCACCACCGAATCGACCTCCCCCTTTAGGGCGACCCCTAGCTGACTTACCCCCACCCATAGCTGCCTGGGCGGGTGGTGAAGTAACTGGAGCTGAAGTCAAGGGCTGGCCCCTCTGTTGAGATGAACCACCAAGAAGACGAGGACAGTACCTCCTCATATGTCCGAACTCTCCATACTCATAACAACTCTCTAGTGCGGGGAACGGGGACTGAAGGGAACCCCTAGCACCGGAATGATCAGTAGAAGGACCTGGCATAGAAGAGCCCTGAGCTGATGGAGCTTGGGACAAAATTTGGGCTGGTAGGGCACTAAGTGATGAATGGCCCTGATGAGAACTGTGTGAACCATGGCCCGATGATGCCCCACGATGAACTGGGCGGGCTGACTGAGCATGCCTGAATGGGCGGCCTCTGCCGTGCTGAAACTAGCCTCTCGAAGGAACACCACCAAAACTACCAAATCCCCGAGGCCTCTTGGCCTCCCTCTCATCTGGCTCTGACGACGAACCGACTCAATCTCGCGGGCAATATCAACAACCTCCTCAAAAGTAGCACCTGACACCCTCACTCTAGTCATGAGAATCCAAAGCTGATATGTGAGGCCATCAATGATTCTCCTGATCCTTTCTCTAGCCGTAGGAACCAACCAAACAGCATAACGTGCTAACTCTGAGAACCTCATCTCATACTGCGTCACAGTCATATCACCCTGATGCAACTGCTCGAACTGCCTGCGCAGCTCCTCCCTGCGAGACTGTGGCACATACTTCTCCAAAAATAGAGTGGAGAACTGCTTCCAGATAAGGGCCGCTGCACCAACAGGCCTACGCCTCTCATAAGCCTCCCACCAAGTGAAGGTAGCTCCAGAAAACGGAAAAGTAGTAAATGCGACCCCACTGGTCTCCAGAATACCCACTCTACGAAGAATCCTCTGACACTTGTCCAAGAAACCCTGGGCATCTTCGCCCTCTACACCACTGAAAGTCGGAGGCTCAAGTCTATCAAACCTCTCCAATCGACGATGCTCGTCCTCAGGCATAACTGGTACTATAAAATCTTGAGCAGGTGCAACCGGCTGGGCTGGTGGTGCCTCCGGTGTCTGCAATCCCTGAACAACCTGCTCGGCTATGCGGGCGGCGGGAGTCTAAGTGCCTCCCTCGGCCTGAGAAGTGGCTGCTGTAGTAGAAGCTGCGACCGCCTGAGCAAGACTAGTGCACACAGTCAAGATCTGAACCAAGGTCTCCTGAAGACTCGGAATAACAATAGGCACAGCGGGTGCCTGAGCTAGTCCCGCTGAAGCATCCTCCACTGGAATCTGATCATGAACTGGGGCGGCTGGTGGATCTGCAGGTGCTGCCCCATCTGCTGTACAGGCTACACATCTGTCCCTACCACGGCCTAGATCGCGACCTCGGCCTCTAGTGGCCCCAACTGGTGGTCGTCCGTCCTGACTGGTAGCACGTGTCCTCACCATCTGTGAGAGAATAGAACAACAGAAATTTAGTACTATAATTAACAGATTCGCACGACAGGAATTTCAAGAATGTAAAGTTTTCCTAAAGGTTCTGCATCGTCCTGAGGATAAGTACAGACGTTTCCATACCGATCCACGAGACTCTACTAAACCGGATCATGACACGTGAGACCTATGCAACCTAGGCTCTGATACCAACTTGTCACGACCCCAAACCACCCCGGTCGTGATGGCGCCTATCACAGTACTAGGCAAGCCGATTCAACACTAATAACATAAAGGTCTTTCATAAATTTCCTTTCCAAATCAGTTAAGAACACAAGTCTTTCATTGTAATATAACAAAATACGTGGAAAAACAAATACGCGAATACATCCACTGCCGAATCCTGGTGTCACTAGTCATGAGCCACTTAGATAATATCCAATACTGTCTACTCAATACAAGAAAAGACTGAAATAAACAACACTAAGGATAGGAAGGAGAAAGGCAGGGCTGCGAACGCCGTGCAGCTACCTTGCTATCTCCGGAAATACTCAGAAGCTGCCGAAAGCTCTCACTCTGATGCTCTGGCACCTGGATCTGCACACAAGGTGCAGGGAGTAACGTGAGTACGCCAACTCAGTAAGTAACCAAAGTAAATAAAGGCTGAGTGCAGTGACGAGTATTTAAATCATATACATAATCTAACATAGAATCTCAATAGAAATATCAAAGTCAAATCCGTAGTTCAATTTCCAATCATCTCGTAAAAACTCCAGTTTCAATGAAAGTTAATTAAAACATTCGTTTTATATTTTTCAATAGAGGCTCAGCATAAGAGAACAGTGAAAACAGCAAGTTCATAAACAAGCCCCTCGGGCAAAGTATCACTCATATATATATATATATATATATATATATATATATATATATATATATATATATATATACACACACACACACTCTCGAGCAAGCCTCTCATCAATCAGCACTCACACTCGGCACTCCCGCTCAATAGATATCTCATAATAATAACCGCTGCGGCATGCAGCCCGATCCGTAAATGTATAGTCGACTGCGCTCACTGGGGGTGTGCAGACTCCGGAGGGGCTCCTTCAGCCTAGCGCTATATCGCTACGGCGTGCAGCCCGATCCAACATATCGCTGCGGCGTGCAGCCCCATCCATATACATATAAATATCGATGCGGCGTGCAGCCCGATCCATAAATATATATATATATAATCCTCACCATCAGGTCCTCGACCTCTCTCAGTCATCAACCTCACAGCCACTCGGGCATTTCAGTAAAATCAAAGTAACTCAGCCCAAACAACTTTCATATATTTAAAACAGAGTAATGAAACTGAATCAAAAGTAAACAGGTAAAAATCATGACTGAGGATATGCTTTCGAATCAAAACAGTGTGAGGAAAGTAGTAAAATTACCCCTGAGGGTCCAAACAGTTCGGCAAAAGGCCCCAAACATGGCATTCAACCCAAATTAACAGATTCATTTCTAAAACACATAGATATCATATAGTGTTTATCAAAATAAGCAACTCTACAGCTACTACAGGACGGACCAAGTCACAATCCCTACTGGTGCACGCCCACACGCCCGTCACCTAGCATATGCGTCACCTCATTTATCAAAACAGTACGAAATTTCGGGGTTTCATACCCTCAGATCTACTCCGCGATGCCTTTGCCACTTGACACGGCCTCAAATCGCCCCGAATCTATCCAAAATTAGAATCATAACATCAATATATGCTAAAGGAATAAAGCCCATGCGAAAATAATCAAATTAGATCAAAAATCCCGAAATTGGCCAAACCCGACCCCCGGGCCCATGTCTCGAAATCCGATAAAAATCACACCATTAGAATCCTTATCCTCCCACGAGTCTACCCATATCAAATTCACCAATCCGACGTCAAATGGCCATCCAAATCCCAAAAATCCACTCTCCAAATTTTCTTCCAATGTTCCCCCCAAATTCTGAAATAAAATGATAAGAATCTAGACATAATCATGGAATTCAACCAAAAACAAGTGAAGAACACTTACCCCAATCACTCCTCTGAAAATCACCTCTAAATTCGCCTTCTCCCGAGCTCTCTAATGAGTTTTGAAATTATGGCCTAAAACCCTCGTTTTAGAACTTAACATTCTGCCCAAATGCGACCTTCATCGTGAGCGCGACATCCTCCTTGCGTTCGCGTAGAACAAAACTCCACTACTCACTCTTTCCTCTTTCGCGAACGCAAGCTCCTTCCCGCGAACGCGAAGCTTCAGCTGCTAGAGCCTTCGCGAACGCGATACTTCCTACGCGAACGCGATGAACAAATTCCTGGGGTCCTAGCTGCTCCAACCTCCCTACGCGAACGCGACGCCACCCACGCATCCGCAATTCACTGGAGACCCAAACCTACGCGAATGCGTCCCCTTACTCGCAAACTCGAAGAGTATCTTCATCCCTTGACCAAGCTCTTCTTCGCAAACGTGGAACAATCTTCGCGAACGCGAAGAACAAATCTTCTGCAACAAAATACCAGCAAAATCTGCTACCCTTTCAAGTCCAAGAATGACCCGTTGAGCATCCGAAACACACCCGAGGCCCTCAGGACCCCAACAAAACATGCCTACAAGTCACATATCACCATTAAAACTTTTTCCAACCTTTGGAACACTAAAAACAACACCAAAACATCAAATCACCATCGGATTCAAGCCTAAGGATCCCGAAACTATCGAATTCCGCAAATGATGTAAAAACCTATCAAACCTCATCCAAATGACCTGAAATTTTACACACACATTAAAAATGACACAATGGACCTACTCCAATTTCCGGAATTCCAATCCGACCCTGATATCAAGATTTCCACTACCAACCGTAAAATGCCAAAATTCCAATTTTGCCTATTCAGGCCTAAATCTACCACGGACGTCCAAATTACATTCCGATCACGCTGCTAAGTCCCAAGTCCCCTAAAGAAGCTATCCGAACCATAGTACCCCAATTCCGAGATTATTTACCCACAAGTCAACTTCCAGTTGACTTTTCCAACTAAATGGCCAACTAAAGAGACTAAGTGTCTCATTCCTCTCCAAAACTACTCCAAACCCGAACCAACCAACACGATACGATGAAATGTAGCTGAACAACACATAAAGAAGCAAAAATGGGGGAAACAAGGCTGTAACTCATGAAACGACCGGCCACCATCGTTACACTGAATCACCTAAAATTTTGTGGGCCCATTATAAGTGACCTAATAAACAATAATCATTGCTTCGCCATAATCTTTCCTTTATTTTTTGAAAATTTAGGGCTATCAAAAGAATTCATGATGACTTCAATTTTTCGTGTGATAATGTTCATGCCATCTTTATGAATTCGGGCGACGAGCTCCAAATCGCCTAAAATCGTATGGTTTCATAAAAAACGAGCCAATTAACATCACTTCGCCATGACCATTCCTCATTTTTGGTATTTTAGAGCCATAAAACAGGAATTCATAACGATTTCAAATTTTTTCGTGTGCTAATGTCCACGCCATCTTAATGAATTCGGACGATGGGCCCCGAATCGCCTAAATTTTTTTGGGCTTATTAGAAATAATTTAATGAACAATAGTCATTAATTCACTATGATTGTTCCTCGTTTTTTGATATTTTGGACCATAAAATAAGAAATCATGATGATCTCCAATTTTTCATGTGCAAATATCTATGCCATCTTAATGAATTCGGGCGACGGATTTTGAATCTCGAAAAATTTTACTATCCCATCAGAAATAACCTAATTAAAAGGAGTCATCACTTTTCCTTGGCCGCTCCTCGATTTTGGCATTTTAGGGCAATAAAACAGGAATACATAATGATTTCAAATTTTTCGTATGCTAATGTCCATGCCATCTTCATAACACAGAGAACGATTTTCGATTTTTTGTGTGCTAATGTTCACACCATCTATATGAATTCGGCGACGGGCTCCAACTCGCCTAAAGTTTTATGGTTTCATAAAAAATGAGCCAATTAACTGTAGTCACTTCGCCCTCATTTTTTTGGCATTTTAGGGCAAAAAAAAGGAATTCATGATGATTTCTAATTTTTTGTGTGCTAATATCCATGTCGTCTTCATAAATTCGGGCAATGGGCTCCGAATCGCCTAATATTTTTGGAATCATCAGAAATAACCTAATGAATAATTTAGTCATTAATTCACTATGATTGTTCCTCATTTTTTTTGTACTTAGGACCATAAAATAAGAAATCAAGATGATTTTTAACTTTTTGTGTGCAAATATCCATTCCATCTTAATGAATTCGGGCAACAGGCTTCGAATCCCATAAAATTTTACTGGCCCATCAGAAACAACCTAATTAAAAGTAGTCATCACTTTGCCTTGGCCGCTCCTCATGGAGATGGCTGAAAATAGGAATTTAGGATGATTTTCATTTTATGTATGCTAATATCCATGACATCTTCATGAACCTGGGCGACGGACTACTTGCCTAACCTTTTTTTGTGCCCATCAGAAATGACCTAATTAATAATATTCATAGCCTCGCCAAGCATGTTTGTCATTTTTGGCATTTTAATGCCATAAACTGAAATTTTTGACGATTTTCAAATTTTCTTGTGCTAATGTCCATGTCATCTTTATGAATTCGGCAACAGATTGTGAATCGCCTACAATTTTATGGGCCCATAAAAACGACTTAATTAACAATAGTCATTGCTTCGCCATGACCGTTCCTCATTTGTTTTCAATTTAGGGCCATAAAAAGGAATTCAAGATGGTTTTCAATTTTTAGTGTGCTAATGTCCACGCCAAATTCATAAAATTCGTGCAACAGGCCGCGAACCGCCTAAAATTTTATGGGCCCACCAGAAACGACCTAATAAACAATAGTCATTACTTTTCCAAGACCATTCCTTGTTTGTTGGCATCTTAGAGCCATAAAACAAGGATTCATGACGATTTTCAATTTTTCCTATGCTAATGTCAATGTCGTCTTCATGAATTCAGGAGACGAGTTCTGAATCGCCTAAAATTTTGTGGGCCTATAAAAACTGACCTGATAAACTATAATCATTGATTCCCCATCATCGTTTCTCGTTTGTTGGCATTTAGGGTCATAAAACAAGAATTCAGAACGATTCAGTTTTTTCGTATGCTAATGTCCACGCCATCTTCATGAATTCGGGCGACGAGCTTTGAATCGCCTAATATGTGTAGGCCCATCAGAAATGATATAATTCACAATAGTTATCGCTTCGCCATGATCATTTCTCATTTTTTGGCATTTTAGGGCCATAAAACAGGAATTCAAGACGTTTTTCAATTTTTCATGTGCTAGTGTCCATGCCATCTTCATGAATTCGGGTGGCAGACTATGAATCACCTAAGAAATTGTGGGTCCATCATAAATGACCTAATTAACAATAGTCATACTTCTCTGATCATTCCTCATTTTTTGATGTTTTAGGGCTGTAAAACAGGAAATTAGGATGATTTCCGATTTTTTGTGTGCTAATGTCCACTCCATCTTCATGATTTCAGGCAACGGGCTTCGAATCGCCTAAAATTTTGCGGGCCCATAGAAATGACCTAATGAATAACAGTCATTGTTTTGCCATGACCTTTACTCATTTTTTGTATTTTAAGGCCACAAAACAGGAATTTAGGACGGTTGTCATCCACGCCATCTTCATGAATTCAGGCGTCGGGATCCGAATTGCCTAAAACTTTGTGGGCCCATCAGAAACGACTTAATGAACAATAATCATTGCTTCGCTATAACTGTTCCTCATTTTTTGGCATTTTAGAGCCATAAAATAGGAATTCAAGAGGATTTATAATTTTTTTTGTGCTAGTGCCCATGCCATCTTCATGAATTTGGACGGCGGTCTTTGAATTGGCTAAAATTTTGTGGTCCCGTAAAAAATAACCTAATGAACAATAGTCATTGCTTCTCTATAAATGTTCCTCATTTTTTGGCGTTTTAGGGCCATAAAATTGGAATTCAGGACGTTTTTCGATTTTTTTTATATGCTAATGGTCATGCCATCTTCATGAATTAGGCGACGGGCACCGAATCGCCTAAAATTGTGTGGGCCAATCAGAAACGAGCAAATGAATAATAGTCATAACTTATCCATGACCGTTCTTGTTTTTAGACGTTTTAGTGCCATAAAATAGGAATTCATGGTGATTTACGATTTTTTGTGTGCCAATGTCCACGCCATCTTCATGAATTCAAGCAATGGGCTTCGAATATCCTAAAATTTTGTGAGCCGATCAGAAATGACCTAATAAAAAATAGTCATAACTTCTCCATGAACGTTCCTCATTTTTTGCAATTTAGGGCCATAAAACCGGAATTAGAACGATTTTCAATTTTTCGTGCGCCATCTACATGAATTTAGGTGACAGGTTTCGAATCGCCTAAAATTTTGTCGGTCCATTAGAAACGACCTAATGGACAAAAGACATTGATTTGCCATGGTTGTTCATTATCTTTTGGCATTTAGGGCCATAAAACAGGAACTTAAGACGTTTTTCAATTTTTCGTGTGTTAATAACCACGCCATCTTCATGAATTTCAAGCTACGGGCTCTGAGTCGCCTAAAATTTTACGGGCCCATAAAAATGACCTAATTAATAATAGTCATTGCTTTTTCATAACCGTTCGCCATTTTTTAGTATTTTAGGTCCATAAATCAGGAATTCAGGCCGATTTCTGATTTTTCGTGTGATTAGTCCATGACATCTTCATGAATTCGGGCGACGGGCTCCGAATCACCTAAAATTTTATGAGCCCATAAAAAATGACCTAATGAACAATAATCATTACTTTTCCATGATTGTCCCTCATTTTTTTAGAGTTTTAGGGCTATAAAATAGGAATTCAGGCTGATTTCCAATATTTCGTGTGCTAATGTACACGCCATCTTCATGAATTCGGGTGACGGGCTCCAAATTGTCTAAAATTTTGTGGGCCTATAAAAAATGAGCTAATTAACAATATTTATCATTTCTCCATGACCATTTCTCATTTCTTGGTGATTTAGGACCATAAAATTGGAATTCAAGACAATTTCCGATTTTTCGATTACATTATCCATGCCATCTTATTGAATTTGGCGACCGGACCCGGATCGCCTAAAGTTTTTCCGGCCCATAATAAACTACCTAAGTAACAATAGTCACCGATAGGGGTGTACAAACAAAACCGATAAATCGCAACAACACGATAATCCGAGTCAAATCGAGAAAAAAAAACCTGACTATGGTTTGGTGTTGCGAAAAAAAATCCGACCATAATTGGCTTGGTTTGGTTATAACTAAAAAAAACCAAATCAAAACCTATCCAACCCGACATTACATGTATAGAAGTTTTAGATATATTTAATACAAAAAATATTTATTGTAGTGTAGTTTATAAATTTTTCTTAAGATATTTCATAGTTTTATCTTGTAGCGTATTATCTGAAGCTTGGACTTATAATTTAGGGCCATAAAACTAGAATTTCATTTGATTCCCAGATTTTTGTGTGCTATGGCCATCGGATTCGGATCACCTAAAATTTTATCGGTCCATCCAAAACGACCTAAGGAACAATAGTCATCGTCCCATCATGATCGTTACTCGGTTTATGGCATTATAGGGCCATAAAAATGGAATTCCGTCTGGTTCCCAGATTTTCGTGTGTTATAGCCCACTCCTTCTACATGGGCCCAGCCAACAGATCTAGATCACCTATAATTTCTCCGGCCCATCAGAAATGACCAAAGGAACAATAGTCACCGCCTCACCGTGTTTGGCGTTTTAGGGCCATGAAACTGGAATTTTGCTAGATTCCTAGATTTTCGTGTGTTATAGCCTACGCCTTATGGATAGGCCCGATCCACCGAACCCGGATCTCCTAAAATTTTGCCGGCCCATCAAAAATGACCTAAGGAGCAATATTCATTGCCTCGCCAAGACCGTTACTCATGTTTTGGCATTTTAGGGCCATAAAACTAGAATTTCGCCCTATTCCTAGATTTTCATGTGCTATAGCCCACGCCTTCTGCATGGGCTCGGGCCACCGGACCCGAATCGCCTAAAATTTTGCCAGTCCATCATAGACGACCTTAGGAACAATATTTACTACCTTGCCATGAACGTTACTCGTTTTTTGATATTTTAGGGCCACAAAATCAGAATTTCGCTCGATTTTTAAATTTTCATGTGCTATAGCCCACGCCTTCTGCATGGACCCGGGCCATCGGACCTTGATCTCCTAAAATTTAGCTGGCCCATCAAAAACAACCTAAATAACAATAGTCGTTGTCTTGACATGGCCGTTACTCAATTTTTTGCCATTTTAGGGCCATAAAATTGAAATTTCGCCCGATTCCTAGACTTTCGTGTGCTATAAGCCCACGCCTTCTGCATTGGTACAAGCCACTGGACCGGGATCACCTTAAATTTTGCCAGCCGATCATAAATGAACTAAGGAACAATAGTCACCACCTCGCCATGATCGTTACTTATTTTTTCTTATTTTAGAGCCATAAAACTGAAATTTTACCTGATTCTTAGATTTTAGTCTCCTATAGCCCACTTTCTGCATGGTCTCGGGCCACCGGACCATGATCGCCTAATTTTGCCGACCCATAAAAACTTACCTATGGAATAATAGTCTGTGCCTCGCCATGACCGTTACTCAATTTTTGGCATTTTAGGGCCACAAAACAGGAATTTCGCCCGATTCTTAGATCTTTATGTTTTATAGCTCACGCCTTCTACATGGGCCCGAGCCATCGAGCCTAGATCACCTAAAAAATTTTCGGCCCATCATAAGGTACAATATTCACCTCCTTGCAATGACCGTTACTCGATTTTTGGTGTTTTAGGCCATCAAACTGTAATTCCTTCTGATTCCCAAATTTTCGTGTGCTACAGCACACGCCTTCTGCATGGGCCCGGGCCACCGGACGCGGATCACCTAAAATTATGATGGCCCATCATATACGACCTAGGGAACTATATCCACTGCCTCGTCATGACATTTACTCATTTTTTAGCGTTTTAGGACCATAGAATTAAAATTCCACTCGATTCCCATATTTTCTAGTGATATAGCCCACGCCTTCTGTATGGGCCCGGGCCACCAGAACCGGATCGCCTAATATTTTATTATCCCATAAAAAATTACCTAAGGAACAATATACATCGCCTCGCCATGACCGTTACTCGTTTTTCAGCGTTTTTGGGAAAGAAAATTGGAATTCCACCCGATTCCCAGATTTTCGTGTGCTATAGCCCACGCCTTTTGCATGGGCCCGGGCCATCGGACCCGGATCACCAAAAATTCTTATGGTCTAGTAGAAACGACCAAAGGAACAATAGTCATCGCCTCGCTATGACCATTACTCGCTATTTGGAATTTTGGGCCATAAAACTGAAATTCCGCCCAATTTCAAGATTTTCGTGAGCTATATTCATCGCCTTCTACATGGGCCCGTGCCACCGGACTAGGATCGCCTAATATTTTTCCGGCCCATCATCAACGAGTTAAGGAACAATATTCACCGCCTCGCCATGACCGTTACTCATTTTTTAGCATTTTAGGGCCATAAACTTAAATTTTGCCCGATTCCTAGATTTTCATATGCTATAGCCCGCGCCTTCTTCATGGGCCTAGGTCACCAGACCTGGATAGCCTAAAAATTTTCTCGACCCATCGAAAATGACATAAGGAACAATAGTCACCACCCCGCTATGACCGTTACTCGTTTTTGCTGTTTTAGGGCCATAAAATTGGAATTCTGCCCGATTCCCAAATTTGCGTGTGCTACAACCAATGCCTTTTGCATGGCCCAGACCACCTGATGCGGATTGCCTAAAATTATGCCGGCCCATAATAAACGCCTTAAGAAACAATGGTCACCGCCTCGCCATGACCGTTAGTCATTTTTAGCCTTTTAGGGCCATAAACTGGAATTTCGCCCGATTTACAGATTTTCTAGTGCTATAGCCCACACCTTGTGCATGGGCCCGGGCCACCAGACTCGGATCGCCTAATATTTTGCGGCCTATCAAAAATGACCTATGGAACAATAGTCACCGCTTCGCCATGACCGTTACTCAATTTTTGTCATTTTAGGACCTTAAAACAAGAATTCCGCCAGATTCTCATATCTTCATGTTTTATAGCCCACGCCTTCTGCATGGGCCTAAGCCACCGAGCCCGGATCGCCTAAAATTTTGTTGGCCCATCATAAGGTACAAGAGTCACCGCCTCGCTATGACCGTTACTCATTTTTTGATATTTATGGCCATAAAATCGGAATCCCGTCTGATTCCTAGATTTTCGTCTGTTAGAGCCCACACTTTCTACATGGGCTCCAACCACCGGACCGGGATCGCCTAATATTTATCCGGCACATCATAAACCACTTAAGGAATAATTGTCACTGCCTCTTCATGATCGTTACTCATTTTTGATATTTTAGGGCCATCAAACTGTAATTCCGCCCGATTTCTAGATTTTCGTGTGCTACATCCCCACGCCTTCTGCATGGGCCCGGGCCACTAGACGTGGATCGCCTAAAATTATGCCGGCCCATCATACATGACATAGGGAACAATAGTCACCGCCTCGACTTAATGGTTACTCGTTTTTAAGAGTTTTAGGGCCATTAAACTAGAATTTCGCTCGATTCTCAGATTTTCATGTGCTACAACCCACGCCTTCTACAAGTGCCCGGGCCACCGGACCCAAATTTTGCCGACCTATCATAAATGACCTAAGGAACAATACTCACCGCCTCCCCTTGATCGTTAATCTTTTTTTTGGTGTTTAAGGGATGTAAAAATGGAATTCCGCTCGATTTCCAAATTTTCGTGTACTATAGCCCACGCCTTCTGCATGGGCCCGGGCCACAGGACCTAGATCGTCTAAAATTTTGATGGCCCATCATAAACGAACTATGGAAAATAGTCACTCCCTCACCATGACCGTTACTCATTTTTTGGCATTTTAGCGCCCAAAAACTGGAATTCCGTCCGATTCTCATATTTTCATATTTTATAGCCCACACCATCTGCATGGGTCCGGGCCACCGGACCCGGATCGCCTAAAATTTTGTTGGCTCATCATAAACGACCTAATGAACAATAGTCACCGTCTCGCCATGATCTTAACACATTTTTTGGTGTTTTAGGTCCATAAAAACGGAATTCCGCCTGATTCCAAAATTTTCGTTTTCTATAGCCCACGCCTTATGCATGGCCCCGAGCCACCGGACTCGGATCGCGTAAAAGTTTTTCGATCCATCAAAAACAACTTATGGAAAAATAGTCACCTCCTCTCCATGACCGTTACTTATTTTTCGGTATTTTAGGGCCATAAAACTAGAATTTCCCCTCATTCCCAAATTTTTATGTGCTATAGCCCATGCCTTCTACATGGGGCCCGGCCACCGGTCCCGGAACGCTTAAAATATTGCTGGCCCATCAAAAGTGACCTAAGCAACATATTCACCGCCTCTCCATGATAGTTACTCATTTTTTGGCGTTTTAGGGCCATTAAACTAGAATTCTGCCTCATTCTTAGATTTTCGTGTGCTATAGTCTACGCCTTTTGCATGGGCCTGAGCCACCGGACTCGGATCGCCTAATATTTTGCCGACCAATTAAAATGGTCTACGGAACAATAGTCACCCCCCCGCCATGACCGTTACTCATTTTAGGCGGTTTAGGGCTGGAATTTCGCCCGATTGCTAGATTATCATGTGCTATAGCCCTTACCTTATACATGAGCCCGGCCCACCAGACTTGGATCGCCTAAAAATTTTCCGGCCCATCATGGATGACCTAAGGGACAATAGTCATCGTATACCCATGACCGTTACTCATTTTTTGGCGTTTAGGGCCATAAAACTGGAATTCCGCGTGATTCTCAGATTTTCGTGTGCTATAGTCCACACCTTCCACATAGACCCGAGCTACCGGACCTGGATCGCCTAAAGTTTTTCCGGACTATCATAAACGACCTAAGGAACAATAGCCACCGCATCGCCTTGATCGTTACTCATTTTTTTGCATTTTAGGGCCGTAAAACTGGAATTCGGCACGATTCCCAAATTTTCGTGTGTTATAGCCCATGCCCTTTGCATTGGCCCGAGCCACCAGATCTCGATTGTCTAAAATTTTGCTGGCCCATCATAAACGACTTAAGGAAAATAGACAATGACTTGTCATGACCGTTACTCATTTGTTGGAATTTTAGTGCCATAAACCTGGAATTCTGTCCGATTTCCAGATTTTCAGATTTTATGTTATAGCTCACGCCATCTACATGGGCCCGAGCCACTGGACCTGTTTCGCCTAAAAATTTATCGTCCCATCATAAACGACCTAAGGAACAATAGTCACTACCTCACCATGACCATCATTCATTTTTTGGCGTTTTAGGGCACTAAAACTGGAATTTTGTCGGATTCTCAGATTTTTGTGTGCTATAACCAACGCCTTTTGCATGGGCCCGGGCCACCAGACTCGGATCGACTAAAATTTTGTAGGCCTATCATAGACGACCTAAGTAACAATAGTCACGCCCCACCGTGACCGTTACTCGTTTTTTGGCATTTTAGGGCCATAAAACTGGAATTTCGCTCGATTCCTAGATTTTTGTTAGCTATAGCTCTTACCTTCAGCATGAGCCCGGCCTACCAGACCTGGATTGCCTAATATTTTGCCGGCCCATCATAGACGACCTAAGGGACAATAGTCACTGTCTCGCCATGACCTTTACTCGTTTTTTGGTGTTTTAGGGCCATAAAACTAGTTTTCCCGATTCTCATATTTTTGTATGCTATAGCCTACGCCTTCTACATAGAACCGTGCCACCGGACCCGGATCGCTAAAAAGTTTTTTGGCCCATCATAAACGACCTAAGGAACAACAGTCACCACCTCACCAGGATAATCTCTCATTTTTGGCGTTTTAGGGCCATAAAATTGGAATTCTGCCTGATTCCCAGCTTTTCATGTGTTAGAGCCCACGCCTTATGATTGGGCCGGGCCATAGCACCAGATCAGCTAAAATTTTACAGGCCCTTCATAAACGACCTAAGGAATAGTAGTCACCACCTTATCATGACCGTTGATATTTTTTGATGTTTTAGCGCCATAAAACTTGAATTCCGCACAACTACCAGATTTTCGTATGCTATAGCCCACGTCTTCTGCATCTTCCCGGGCCACCGGACTCGGATCGCCAAAATTTTTGTCGGTTTATCAAAAACGACCTAAGGAACAATAGTCACTACCTTGCCATGACTGTTTGTCGTTTTTGGCATTTTCGGGAGATGGAACTTGAATTCTGCCTGATTCCCTAATTTTCGTGTGCTAAAGCCCAAGTCTTCTACATGGGCTAGGGCCACCGAACCTGGATCGCCAAAATTTTACTTGGCCCATCATAAACGACATAAGGAATAATTTTCACCGCCTCACCATTACCGTTAGTAATTGATTGGCGTTTTATATCCATAATATTTGAATTTCGCTCGATTGTCATATTTTTGTATGGTATGCCCATGCCTTCTACATGAGCCCGGAACACCAGAACCAGATCGCCTAAAATTTTTCCGACCATCATATACGACCTAAGGGACAATAGTCACTGCCCCGCAATGATCGTTACTCATTTTTTGGCATCTTAGGGCCATAAAACTGGAATTTCGCGTGACTCCTAGATTTTCGAGTGCTATAACTCGCGCCTTCTGCATGGGCCCGAACCACTGGACCCAGATCGCCTAAACTTTTGTCGGCCCATCATAAACGACCTAAGGAACAATATTCACTGCCTCTCCTTAATCGTTACTCTTTTTTCGCGTTTTAGGGCCGTAAAACTAGAGTTCCGCCCGATTTCAAAATTTTCGTGTGATACAGCCCACGCTTTTCGCATGGGCCCAGCCGCTAGACCCGGATCGTCTAAAATATTGCCGGCCCATCATAAACGACATAAGAAAAAATAGTCACTGCCACGCCATGACCGTTACTGGTTTTTTGGCATTTAGCACCATAAAACTGGAATTCCGTCTGATTGCTAGATTTTCGTATTTTATAGCCCACCCCATCCGCATGGGCCCGCGCCACCAGACCCGTATTGCCATAAAACAAGAAATTAGGAAGATTCCTAATTTTCCGTGTGCTACAGTCCACGCTATCTGCATGGATTAGGGCAATAGGCCCCGAATCCCCTAAAATTATGCGAGCCCATAAATCATGACCTAATGAACAATAGTCATCGCTTCTCCATGATCATTTTTCATTTTTTGGTATTTTATGGCCATAAAATAGGAATTCAAGACGACTTCCAAACTTTCGTGTGCTATAGTCCATGCAATCTACATGAATCCAGATGACCAGCCTCGAATCGCCTAAAATTATGCGAGCCCATAAAAAATGACCTAATGAACAATAGTCATCGCTTAATCATGACCATTCCTCATTTTTTGGTGTTTTAGGGCCATAAAAATAAAATTCACGATGATTCTAGATTTTCGTGTGCATAGTCCACGCTAACTACATGAATTCGGGTGACCAACCCCGAATCTCCTAAATTTTACGGGCCCATAAAAATGACCTGATGAATAATAGTCATCGTTTCACCTTGATTGTTCCTCATTTTTTGGCTTTTTAGGCCATAAAACGATTCCTAGATTATTGTGTACTATAGTCCACGCCATCTGCATGAATTCAGGCAACTAACCCGAATCTCCAAAAATTTTGCGGGCCCATCAAATATAACCTACTGAACAATATTCTTCGCTTCGCCATAATTATTCTCATTTTCTTGCACTTTAGGGCAATAAAATAGAAATCCAGGACGATTCACAGATTAGTGCTATAATCCACGCTATCTGCATAAATTCGGGCGACCGACCCCGGATCTCCTAAAATTTTGCGGGCCCATAAAAATGACTTAAGGAAAAATAGTCATCGATTCACCATAAATGTTTCTCGTTTTTTTGCGTTTTAGGGCAATAAAATAGGAATTCAGGATGATTCCCAGTTTTTAGTATACTATAGTCCATGCCATCTGCATTAATTCGGGCAACAGGTCCCGAATCTCCTAAAATTATGCGAGCCCATAAAAATGACCTAATCAACAATAGTCATCGCTTCTCCATGACCATTCCTCATTTATTGGCGTTTTATGGCCATAAAATAAGAATTCAAGACGATTTTCAGACTTTCATGTGCTATAGTCCACGCAATCTATATGAATTCGGACGACCAGCCCAGAATCTCCTAAAATTTTGCAGGCCCATGCCTTCTGCATAGGCCTAGGCCACCGGACCTGGATCGCCTAAAATTTTGCTAGCTTATCAAAAACAACTTAGGGAATAATAGTCACCACTTTTCCATGACCATTACTCGTTTTTTGGCTTTAAGGGCCATAAAACTAGAATTCCGCTCGATTTCCTAGATTTTCGTGTACTATAGCCATGCCTTCTGCATGGGCCCCGGCCATCGGACCCTGATCACCTAAAAATTTTCTGGCCTATAAAAACAACCTAGGGAAGAATAGACACTGTCTTGCCATGACCATTACTCGTTTTTTCGCGTTTTTTGGCTATAAACTTGATTTTTTTCTCGATTCCTAGATTTTCGGGTGTTATAGCCCACACCTTCTGCATGGGTCCAAGTCAACAGATTTGGATCGGCTAACATTTTGACGGCATCATAAATGACCTAAGGAACAATAGTCACCGCCTCGCCATGACCGTTACTTGTATTTTATCATTTAGGGCCATAAAACTGGAATTTCGCCCGATTTTTTAGATTTTCGTCTGCTATAGCCCACGCCTTTTGCATGGACCCGGGCCACCGGACCCCAATTGCCTAAAAAATTTTTGGCCCGTCATAAACAACCTAAGAAAAAGGAGTCACCGCCTTGCAATGACCGTTACTCAATTTTTGGCGTTTGAGGGCTATAAAAATTGAATCCTGTCCAATTTCAAGATTTTCGTGTGCTATAGCTCACGCCTTTTGCATGGGCCCGACCACCAGACCTGGATCGCCTAATATTTTGCCGGCCCATCAAATGATCTTAGGAACAATAGTCACCACTGCCTCGCCATGACTGTTACTCATTTTTAGGAGTTTTAGGGCCATAAGAATGGAATCTCGCCTGATTCACAGATTTTCGTGTGCTATAGCCCAGGCCTTCTACATAGGCCCGGACCGCCGGACCTGGATTACTTAAAATTTTGCTGGCCAATCAATAACAACCTAAGTAACAATAGTCACTCCTCGCCATGATCGTTACTCGCTTTTTTGGTGTTTTAGAGCCATAAAATTGGAATTTCGCCCGATTCCTAGATTTTCATGTGCTATAGCCACGCCTTCTACATGGGCCCAATCCACCGGACTAGGATCACCTAAAAATATTTTGGCCCATCACAAACGACATAAGAAAAAATAGTCACCGCCTCCCCATGATCGTTACTCGTATTTTGGCATTTTTGGGCTATAAAACTGGAATTCCGCCTGATTCCTAGATTTTGCCTGTTTGATAGCCCATGCCTTCTGCAAGAACTTGCGCCACCGGACCCGCATCGCCTAAAATTTTGCTATCCAATCATAAACAACTTAAGGAATAATAGTCACTGCCTCGCCATAACTGTTACTCATTTTTTGGCGTTTTAGGGCCATAAAACAAAAATTCTGCCCAATTCCCAGATTTTCCTGTGCTATAGCGTATGCCTTCTGCATGGTCTTGGCCCACCGTACCTGGATCGCCTAAACTTTTGTCGGCCCATCAAAAATGACCGAAGGAACAATTGTCATTACCTCGATGATCGTTACACAAATTTTTTTTGTTTTAGGGCCATAAAATTAGAATTCCGCCTGATTCCCATATTTTCGTGTGCTATAACCCACCTTCTGCATGGGCCCAAGCTACCGAACCTGGATCGTCTAAAATTTTCTGGTCCATGATAAAAAGAAAGGACCTAAGGAAATTTAGTCACCGAATCGCCATGATTGATTCTAATTTTTTGGCGATTTAGGGCCATAAAACTTAAAATCCACTAGATTGTAAGCTTTTTGAGTGCTATAGCCCACGACTTCAGCATGGGCCCGGGCCATCAGACCCGGATCGGCTAAACTTTTGTCAGCCTATCAAAAATGACCTAAGGAACAATAGTCACCGCCTCGCCATGACCGTTACTCATTTTTTGGCATTTTGGGGCCTTAAAACTGAAATTCCACCCGATTCTTAAATTTTCCTGTGCTATAGACCACAATTTCTGTATGGGCCCGGGCCACCGGACCCGGATCACCTAAAATTTTTTCAGCCTATCATAAACGACCTAAGGAAAAATAGTCACCGCCTTGCCATGACCGTGTCACGACCCGGGCAGTCGTCTCATGAGTTACTGCTCCATTTTTCCCATTTCTGCTTCTTATTGCTTTAATTATCAATTCTATGTGTGATCAGGTTGGTTGGCTCGGGTTCAGAAAGGTATTGAGAAGGTTTGAGACACTTAGTCTTTTTTAAGAAGGCTTNTAGGGGTCTGAATGGAATTCCGGAAGTTGCAACAGCTCTGTTATGTCATTTGGGATGTGTGTGCAAATTTTCAGGTCATTCGGACGTGGTTTGGTATACCTTTTGATCAAAAGCGGAATTCGGAAGATGTTAGAACCTTAGGCTTGAATTCGATGTGTTTTGGTGGTTTTGATGTTGTTTGAGATGTTTTGAAGGTTGTTATAAGTTTGAATGGTAGTATAAGACTTGTTGGTGCTTTTGGTTGAGGTCCCGGGGGCCTCGGAGTGATTTCGGATGGTTGACGGAAGGTTTGGAATTGAGTTTGAGAGCTGAAGTTTTTTGATTGCTGTTATAACCGCATCTGCGGTTGAAGGATCGCAGGTGCGACCACCGCAGATGCGGATAAGAGTCGCAGAAGCGGAAATGGTGAGGTTGGCAAGGACCACAGAAGCGGTAGAAGAATCGCACCTGCGATGTCGCAGGTGCGGGCTAGGCATCGCAGATGCGGTTTGTGCGACTTAAGTGAAAATCGCAGGTGCGGCGATTGGGACCGCAGAAGCGGTCACGCAGGTGTGACATCTGGACTGCAGGTGCGAAAAGCCTGGGTCAGAATGTTTATATTTCCTCCTTCGCGATTTTCAGAGGGTTTCACTACTTTTAAACACGAATTTTGGAGCTTTGGGCAATTTTCAAGAGAGAAATCAAGGAGACATCATTGAGGTAAGGTTTTGGTTTATGAAAACTCGTTTTTATGGTATTAATTCGCGGATTAGAGCTATAATTAAGGGTAAAATTAGAGAAGCTAGGGCTTAGAAACCTAGGCCTTGGATTGAGGATTTGAAAGACTGTTTGTGGTCGGATTTTGGAACTTTTGATATGTATGAACTCGTGAGGAGATAAGGAATCTAAAGATGTAAAATTTATCGAATTTCAAGATGCAGGCCCAGGGGTCGGGTTTTGGTAATTTCGGGATTCGCGTTGTTTTTCGATTATTTTCGAGTGGGCTTGGTCCCTTTAGCATATTTTGATGATTACGTTCTGATTTTGGTAGATACGGAGCATCCGGAGGCCAATTCGAGGGGCAAAGGCATTTAGAGCTAGTGTTTGGGCCGGATTGAGGTGAGTAATGATTTTAAATGCTGTCCTTAGGGTATGAAACCCCGGATTACACAACGTTCATCTATGTTGAGGTGACGCACACGCTAGATGACGAGCGTGGGGTCGTGCACCGTTGGGGATTGTGACTTAGTCCATCCCGAATGACTGTTTTACTGCGTACTTAATAGCAAATTTATTGATATTGTCATGTTTTGGGCTAAATGCCATATTTGGGCTTCGTGCCAACTGTTTGGACCCTTCGGGGATTTTTACTGATATTCTCCTCACTATTTGATTTCCTACTTGTGCTCAGTCACGCCATATTTTTGCTGTTTTCAAAACTCAGCTATGTTATTCTGTTTTAAACACTTTAAAAGATATTTTGAGCTGAATATCATGTTTTACTGTTGCCCGATGGGCTTATGAGATTCTGATTGAGTAAGGCCGAGGGCGTGTATTGTGAGGATACTTGTGGGTAGGGCTGCACGCCGCGGCGGTGATACACTAATTATGATATAAAGGCCGAGGGTCTGAGATTGTATGCCACGAGGTGATTTGTGATTGATATGAGGCCGAGAGCCTGTTTATGGTGCCACGAGATGGCTTGATATTGCACTTGGGCCGTAAGGGGTCCCTCCGGAGTCTGTACACCCCCAGTGAGTAGGGGTACCCATTGTGATATGAGATATAGCCCGAGGGGCTGGCATTGTTCTGAGATATTGACCGAGGGGCTGATTCTGTTGTTGTTACTGAGCCCGAGGGGCAGTTCTTGTGTGTTTACCTTTCTAGCTGCTTTTCCTTTAATTGTTTAACTGCTTAAAAGCTGTTTTATGAGATTTCACTGTTTAATGGTGTTTATTGATTTTGTTCTGCCTCTTATAGCTTATTGTTGTGTTTGACGTGACTTTATATCGCTCAGTCTTCATTTATTGTTATTACTCACTGAGTTGGAGTACTCACTTTACTCCCTGCACCCCTGTGTGCAGATTCGGGTGCTACAGGTCCTGCTATTGAGGGTTGATAGTTCCAGCAGATCTTCGGAGATTTACTGGGTAGCTGTTTGGCGATTCCCAGCCCAGTGCATTCTCTCTCTATTCTATCCCCTTTTTGATTCAGTTATGTAGTAGTGGAGTAGACTTTCAGACTTGTAGTATTGTTTTAGATGCTCATGACTGGTGACACCCCGATGTCGGGCTGTGTTGGTTTTTAATTCCGCAACTTATACTATAATTTTGGGATATTATTTTTGTTAAAGACTTAGCATTTATTATTCTAATTGCTTAAAGTGAATTGGAAGTACGTCGGCTGTCCTTGTCTTCACGAGAGGCACCGCCATGACCAGGTTTGGGTTTAGGGTCGTGACAGACAGTTACTTGTTTTTTGGCGTCTTAGGGCTATATAACTAGAATTCCGCCCGTTTCCAATATTTTCGTGTACTATATTCCACGCCTTCTGCATGAGCCCGAGATGCCGGACCCGGATCGCCTAAAATTTTACCGGCCTATCATAAACAACCTAAGGAACAATAGTCATCGCCTCATCATGACCGTTATTCATATTTTGGAATTTTAGGATTATAAAACTGGAATTCCGCTCGATTCCTAAATTTTCGTCTGCTACGGCCCACGCATTCTGCATGGGCGCGGGCCACCGGACCCGGATCGCCTAAAATTTTGCCGACCCATAATAAACGACCTATGGAACAATAGTCACTGCCTCGCCATGACCTTAATCATTTTTTGGCATTTTAGGGCTATTAAACTGGAATTTCGCCCGATTTCCAAATTTTCGTGTGCTACAGCCCTCACCATCTGCACGGGCCCGGGCCATCGGACCCGGATCGCCTAAATTTTTCTGGCCCATCAAAAAGGACTTAATGAACATTAGACACCGCCTCGCTAAGGCCGTTTCTCATTTTTTGGTATTTTAGGGCCATAAAATCAGAATTCCGTTTGATTCCCTGATTTTTATGTGGTAGCCCACGACTCTTGCATGGGCTAGGGCCACCGGACCCGGATCGCCTAAAATTGTTCCAGCCTATCAAAGACCTAAGGAACAATGCCACTGCCTCACCATGATCGTTACTCTTTTTTTTTTGCATTTTTGGGCCATAAACTGAAATTCTGTCTGATTCCTAGATTTTCATATGCTATAGTCCACAACTTATGCATGGGCTCGAGGCACCGGACCTGGATCGCTTAAAAATTTTCTGGCCCATTATAAACAAACTAAGGAACAATAGTCACCGGCTTTCCATGACCGTTACTCGTTTTAGGGCCACAAAACTAGAATTTCACCCGATTCATAGATTTTTGTGTGCTATAGCCTACGCCTTCTGCATGGGCCCAAGGCACCGGACCCAGATCGCCTAAGATTTTCCGGCCCACAAAGAAATTACCTATAGAACAATAGTCACCGCCTCGCCATGATCGTTACTCGATTTTAGGCATTTTAGAGCCATAAAATTGGAATTCCGCTCGATTCCCTGGTTTAGTATGTTATAGACCACGCCTTCTGTATGGGCCTAGGCCACCGGACGTGGATCACCTAAAATTTTTCCGCCCCATCAAAAGTGAAATAAGGAATATTAGTTACCGTCATGCCATGACCGTTACTCATTTTTTGGGATTTTAGGTCCATAAAATTGGAATTCCGCCCGATTCTCAGATTTTTGGGTGCTATAGCTCATGCCTTCTGCATGGGACCCAGCCACAGGATTCGGATCGCCTAAATTTTACCGGCCTATCTTAGTCGACATAAGGAATAATAGTCACCACCTCGCCACTCATATTTTGGCATTTTAGGGCCATAAAACTGGAATTCTATCTGATTCCCAAGTTTTTGTGAGCTATGGCCCACGTCACCTGCATAGGTTGGGGCCACGGGACCCGGATCGCCTAAAGTTATGCCGGCCCATCATAAACTCCCTAAGGAATAATAGTCACTGCCTCGCCTTGGCTATTACTCATTTTTTTGCATTTTAGGGCTATGAAACTAGAATTCCGCCTGATTCTCAGATTTTCGTGTGCTACAGCCCACGCCTTCTGTATGGGCCCGGGCAACCGGACCCGATCGCCTTAAATTTTGTCGGCCGATCAAAAATGATCTAGGGAATAATAGTCATTGTCTCGCCATCATCGTTACTCGGTTTTTGGCGTTTTAGGGCCATAAAACTAGAATTTTGCCCGATTCCCTGATTTTTATATGATATAGTCCACGCCTTCAGCATGGTCCCGGGCCACCGGACCAGGATCACCTAAAATTCTGGTCCATCATAAATGACGTAAGGAACAATAGTCACCACCTCGCCATGGTCGTTACTCATTTTTTGGCGTTTTAGTACCATAAGACTAGAGTTTCGCCCGATTACTAGATTTTCGTGTGCTATAGCCCACGCTTTCTGCATGGTTTCGGGTCACCGCACCCGGATCGCCAAAATTTATTTCGGGCCATAAAAATGACCTAGGGAATAATTGTCACCGCCTCGCCATGACCATTACTCGTTGTTTGGCGTTTTAGGGCCATAAAACTGGAATTTCGTCGGATTCCCAGATTTTCATATGCAATAGTCCATAATATTTGCATGAATTCTGGCGTCCAGCCTTGAATGTCCTAAGCTTTTGTGGGCCAATAAAGAACGACCTAATGAACAATACTCATCTCTTCCCTGTGACCGTTCCTCAATTTTTTGGCATTTTAGCGCCATAAAATAGAAATTCAGGATGATTCCCAGATTTTTGTATGTTATAGTCCACGTCATCTACATGAATTTGGCTAACTAGTTCCGAATCTCCTAAAAATTTTCAGGCCCATAAAAAACAAGCAAATGAATAATAGTCATCGCTTCGCCATGACCGTTCCTCGTATTTTTGCATTTTAGGACCATAAAACAGGAATTTAGTACAATTCTAAGATTTTCATATGCCAAAGTCCACGCTATCTACATGAATTCGGTCGACGCACCTCGAATCTCTTCAAACTTTGTAGGCCCATAAAAATGACCTAATGAACAATAGTCATTATTTTGCTAGACCGGTCCTTATTTTTTGTCGTTATAGGGGCCATAAAACATGAATTTAGGACGATTCCCAAATTTTCGTATGCTATAGTCCATGCCATCTACGTTAGTTCGAGCAACCGACTCTGAATCTCCTAAAATTTTGCGGGCCCTTAAAAAATGACGTAAGTAAAAATAGTCATAGCTTCGCCATGATTATTCCTCATTTTTTGGCGTTTAGGGCCATAAAACAAGAATTTAGGACGATTCCTAGTTTTTCGTGTATTATGGTCCACGCTATCTGTATGAATTCGGGCAACAGGCCCCGAATCCCCTAAAATTATGCGAGCCCATAAGAAACGACCTAATGAACAATAGTTATCGCTTCTCCATGACCATTTTTCACTTTTTGGTGTTTTATGTCCATAAAACAGGAATTGAAGAGGACTTCCAAACTTTCTAATGCTATAGTCCATGCAATCTACATGAATTCGGATAATCAGCCTCGAATTGCCTAAAATCATGCGAGCCCATAAAAAATGACCTTATGAACAATAGTCATCGCTTAATCATGACCATTCCTCATTTTTTGGTGTTTTAGGGCCATAAATTAGGAATTCACGACGATTCCATATTCTCGTGTGCATAATCCATGCTATCTACATGAATTCGGGTGACTAGCCCGAATCTCCTAAATTTTACGGGCCCAAAAAAATGACCCGATGAACAATACTCTTCGTTTCACCATGACTGTTCCTCATTTTTGGCATTTTAGGCCATGAAACAGGAATTCAGGACGATTCTTAGATTATGTACTATAGTCCACGTCATCTGCATGAATTCAGGTGACTGACCAGAATCTCCTAAAATTTTGCGGGCCCATAAAAAATAACCTAATGAACAATAGTTTTCGCTTCGCCATAATCGTTCCTCATTTTCTGGTATTTTAGGGCCATAAAATAGAAATTTAGGACGATTCACAGAGTAGTGCTATAATTCACGCTATCTGCATAAATTCGGGCGACCGACCCTGAATCTCCTAAAATTTTGCTGGGCCGTAAAAAGATGACTTAAGGAAAATAATCATCACTTCAGCATAATCGTTCCTCGTCTTTTGGCGTTTTAGGGCCATAAAATAGGAATTCAGGACGATTCCAGTTTTTAGTATACTACAGTCCATGTCATCTGCATGAATCCGAGCAACAGGCCTCGAATCTCCTAAAATTATGCGAGCCCATAAAAATGACCTAATCAACAATAGTCATCGCTTTTACATGACCATTCCTCATTTATTGGCGTTTTATGGCCATAAAACAGGAATTCAAGACGATTATCAGACTTTCATGTGCTATAGTCCACGCAATCTATATGAATTCGGAAGAACGGCCTCGAATCTCCTAAAATTTTGCAGGCCCATCAAAATGACCTAATAAACAATAGTCATCGTTTCACCACGATTGTTCTTCGTTTTTTGGCGTTTTAGGGCCATAAAACAGGAATTCGGGACGATTCCTAGATTTCCGTGTGCTATAGTCCACGTCATCCGCATGAATTCGGGATTGCTTTATATTCGCTCTACTTGAACTTCCTTTACTCGCGATTGCTTTCGGTCAAAAATGGAAATGATAAAGCTTATTAAAATTTCTAGGAAAAATGCATATAGCTAGATTGATCTTTGCTTATCAGGAAAATATAGCGGATAACTACACAAAAGTCAATCAAATTAAATAAAAACACTTACTACCGGGCCAATAAATGTACAACACTCTTAGAGAGAACAGTACAATACATAATTAAGAATCACTCAAAACTTCAAAACGACAAATAAAGAAAAAACAAACGGTAGGCACCACACAACATAAAACAGGTAAAATATAAGAATCCGCAAGATCAGTTGGTTGGAGGAGGTGAAAGTGTAGGAATGGTTGGGATATTGGGAATGCTTGGAAGTGAAGGCATGTTTGGAATAGGATTCATAGCAGGCATTGGTGGCAGACTCATCTTCGGAAGAGTGGGCAACGTAGGCAAAGAAGGCAAAGGTGTTGCGGTTGGAAGTGTTGGCAATGGTGGCAATGTGGCTGCTGTTGGAAAGTTGGGAATTTTAGGCAACTGCGGCATTGTTGGCTGAGGCAATGACGGTATTGTAGGCAAGTTTGGAAGTTGCAGTAGGTTGCGAGCTGCATTGCTTGTGTTGATGCTTGATAAGGAAAATAATGCTATGATCAAGAAAATGATTAAATAGTTGCGGGAGGAAGCCATTGTGTTAATTTGATATTGTTTTGTTTCAAGAAAATGAAGTAAATAATAGAAGTTGGAAGTTCTGTTTAATTTGAGTGAGTTTGTTCATTTACTAAAGAGGTATATATAGGGAAAAGTTGTTGAAAAACTAGCAGGATTGTATGTGATGTTTGGTGTGGAAACATGAAAACTCTCTATTGTTAGTTCACCTTCCTAAATGTTGATTTGAGGATGCACAAATTTTTTAAGTCAATAATATTCCGAAAGTAGTTATACATAGATGAAGTTCGGATCAACCATATTTAATATAAAATAGCACAAAGTATTTTGTTATTCATATACAAAATATTCTAAATCGTATTGTTTTGAAACCATTGTTCAGAAAGAGGGTGAATGAATTAAGGTAGGAATAGAAAAGGGGTTAAATAATTATTATGAAGAGAATAATATTCACATGCAGTGATGGTAAGCCATTTTTCTTCGGCAGTTAGGAAATGATATTTCATGAAAGCATATGTAGTAATGATTCAGGGGCGGTCCAAGGACATGTGTGGCCTAAATTCAAAGTTTAATGCGAGCTCTAAATTTTTAAAAGAATATTATGATACAGTATATATTTTTATTTAAAGTCTAATTTTCTAGCTTTTTGAGATGCAAAGTTGTTAATAATTTTTTTATAATCGATTTCCTCTAATAATTCATTTTCAATTGATAGTATAGCCAATTTTTAATCTTTCTTGAGACATTGTTGATCTTAGGTAAGATTTTATCAATTATAATTTTGATAAACTTATGTTTTTTTTGAGGCAACTATTATAGAAAAACTCTACTTCTGTACAACAATAACAACAACCAAAAACCCAGCTTAATCAAATTTTATTTTTAAATACCTACTCCCTCCGTTCCAGTTTACGTGAACATATTTTCTTTTTGGTCCGTTCCAAAAAGAATGACCCCTTTCTAAATTTGGAAACAATTTAGTTTAAGCGTACAATTCCACCCTTAATGAGCTTTTATAGCCACACAAATACTCTGGACCCCTTTTTGACTTGTTTAGGACCACAAATTTCAAAAGTCTTTATTTTTTGTAAAACTCCGTTCCCAATCAAAGAGATTCATATAAATTGGACCGGAGGGAGTATAAACCTATTATTTCTACAAAAAAAATGGGGTCCCCAAATTTGGGGGCGCAAGGCACAAGCCTTATTTGTGATAACCTTAGAGCCAGCCCCGAATAAAGTCAATTAAAATATTAAAAAAAATTTCATCAATTAGTGAACTAATTGTTCGCCAAATATTCTTGATCCAAACTTCATCTATGCATAACTGCTTTAAGAAAAATTATTGACTTAAAAGTAGTGCATCTGCCCTCAAACCAAACATTTTCGAAGGCGAACTAACAATATGGAGTGTAGTCCCCATGTTTCCACACCATCTTATTCAATCCTTGTAGAACTTCCCCTATATATACATACCCTTTAGTGATAATCAAACTCAACTCAAGTCAAAACACAACTAAATTTCCTTGGAAAACAAAGCAATCTATCAAATTGGAACAATGGCTACTTCCAGCAACTGCTCAATCCTTTTCTTGATCATAGCATTATCCTTTTCAAGCATGATCAGCACAAGCCTTGCTGCTCGTAGCCTACTACAACTTCCAAACATGCCAACAATACCGTCATTGCCTCA
>NW_017673047.1:0-8581 GCF_001879085.1 Nicotiana attenuata | reverse complement strand
TTTTTTTTTTTTTTTTTTTTTTTTTTTTTTTTTTTTTTTTTTTTTTTTTTTTTTTTTTTTTTTTTTTTTTTTTTTTTTTTTTTTTTTTTTTTTTTTTTTTTTTTTTTTTTTTTTTTTTTTTTTTTTTTTTTTTTTTTTTTTTTTTTTTTTTTTTTTTTTTTTTTTTTTTTTTTTTTTTTTTTTTTTTTTTTTTTTTTTTTTTTTTTTTTTTTTTTTTTTTTTTTTTTTTTTTTTTTTTTTGTATTTATCCAGTATATTTTCCTGGTAAGCAAATATTATTAATCCATATGCATTTTCGAGCAAATTGGATAAAAGAATATGAATAAAGGAAAAACCTAATTTGTTTGAAAATCCTACTTTGGGGAAGGCGGTTGTTCACCTAATACTTGTAAAGCATTGTTAGGTGTTTGTCCTGATTTTTTTTAGCATATTTAATTTTCTTATCTCTTGAAGGAAAGGGCAACACGTTTAACATAATTGAGTTTTTCTTTCCTACAAGGAAATTATAAATCTCTCATATTTGGCTAGTCATTTTTGTTGGAAGAAAAGGTTTGAGCTTCTATAAATTGAGGATCCTTCCTTCTCATTCAGTAGCATCCA
Organism: Nicotiana attenuata; assembly: GCF_001879085.1. Lineage (NCBI taxonomy): Eukaryota > Viridiplantae > Streptophyta > Magnoliopsida > Solanales > Solanaceae > Nicotiana > Nicotiana attenuata. The sequence goes on along the minus strand of NW_017673047.1, from coordinate 7,981 downwards.
CAATGTAGCCATAAGGGGTTTGAGAGTCTTGTTTAGGGGGAGAAATTTTCGGGACAAGTGTTAGTTTGCTATTTGTGTTTGCCTCTTTGTGAGATTGTTCTCTTGATATTTCGTACTCTCTTTTATATAGTGGATTGCTCCTCTCCATCTGTGGGCGTAGGTCAATTGACCGACCACGTTAAATATTTGTATCTCTTTTGGTATATTTCTCTTTTGTTGTCTGATTTATCGTTCTTCAAGGTTTGCTTTACTAGCTTCCGCATGACACCTGATTATTTCTATCCTAACAAGTATAACTGTGTTCAAAATGGAAAATCAGAAATGCAAAAGTTAGAACAAAAACGAAAATTTCCGAGATACGAAATCGAACAACTACCCCACAAGGCTTGCTCTCTTTTCAATTCTTTAAGAGCTAGAAGAAATTGTTAGTAAACTGTATTTGTAAACTAATTCTAGAAAAAATAGAATAGCATATAAACAGAAAATGTAAACAAAACAAAAGTTAATCCGAGCCCACTGAATTCACAGTGTTTCCTTAAGGAATTTAATCCCCTCCTAGTACCCAAGGTTATGGATTATTTTCTCCCAGGATAGAACGAATTACACACTGGTGTAGTGGTACTTCAAACCCCAGTGTTTCAGCGAACACAAAGTTCGGCAACAAATCACACTTACTGTTGCTTTCTTTGAAGATAAAACAATGCAGAAGAAAGGAGGAGAACTCAGAAAATCGTATGAAAATTCTGAGAGAATGGACTTGTATTTATAGCCAATGTTGGGCTGAAAACTGAAGAGGTGCAACTCTTCAGAATGGCTGTTTATGCAAAACGGCCATAGCATAAATGGCATAACATAAATGGCTAATACCGGAAATTGAAGAGGGAGGTTAATTTTCAGTTATACAACTGAAAAACTGAAAACGCTTCCGTTGGATTTTAATATTAATATTCTGTTATTAAAACGAATATTTAATAACATTTCGGTTAATATTTACTATTAACAAATAAATTTGGTCCAAAAAATTAATCAATCAATCGTTTGACCGAAGCCGAAGCCGAGCCGAGCGAGCGACGACGATGGCGCGAGGCTTGCCTTCTTCTCAATGGTGTAGCTGAACCGAAAAATAGAACCCTTAAGGAAATGATAAATTATATGCTTTTGAGTTCGGGTTTATCCGATAACATGTGGGGGGAAGCTGTTTTATCTGCATGCTATGTTCTTCATAAAGTCCCTCATAAGAAGTTAGATAAAACTCCATATGAGTTATGGAAAGGGTTTGCCCCTAACTTAAAATTTTTAAATGTGTGGGGGTGTTTGGCTAAGGTTGGTCCACCTGATTTTAAACAAGTAACTGTTGGACCCAAAACTTTTGATGCTATTTTCATTAGTTATGCTCAAAATAGTGTTGCACATAGATTTATGTCTTTGAATGATAGTTTTATTTGTGAATCCAGAGATGCAATATTTTTTGAGCATGTTTTTCCATTGAAAAATAATGTGCCTAGTGATGTGCCGAATAATGCTTCTACATCTATGTCTATTAACTCTCATATTGTACCTTCTTCTAGTGTTACTGCTAATGAGCATGAAAATAAACTTAGAAGAAGTAAGAGGCGTAGAATTGAAGCTAGCTTTGGTCCTGACTTTATTACCACTTTCTTGACTGAAAATATTGATCTTGATATTTTGAGTGATGAATTAGTGTCAATCTATTTAATAGAAGAAGACCCTAAGACATACAATGAAGCAATGAGGTCAATAGATGCTAATTTTTGGAAAGAGGCCATTAAAAGTGAATTAGACTCTATAGTTTCTAATCACACTTGGGACTTGTTTGATTTGCCTAAAGGTTGTAAACCCATAAGTAGCAAGTGGATATTTAAGAAGAAATTGAGACCTGATGGTACAATTGAGAAATATAAGGCTAGACTTGTTATTAGGGGTTTTAACCAAAAGAAAGACTTTGATTACTTTGACACTTATTCTCCTGTAACTAAGATAGCGACTATTAGAACTCTTCTTGCTTTAGTCGCTATTCATAATTTAGTGATACATCAAATGAATGTTAAAACGGCTTTCCTAAATGGTGATCTAGAGGAAGAGATCTATATGTCTCAACTTGAGGTATTTATGATCCAAGGACAGGAGAATAAAGTATGCAAATTGAGAAAGTCTTTGTATGGTCTAAAGAAGGCACCTAAGCAATGGTATGAAAAGTTTAATAGCACATTAGTGGATAATAGTTTTGTTGTTAATGCATCTGATACTTGTGTTTATTCCAAGATGATAGGATCAGATTGTGTTATTATATGTTTGTATGTGGATGACATATTAATCTTTGGCCCTAATTTGAATGTCATTAATGAGACTAAGAATTTTTTGTCTTCTAAATTTAAAATGAAAGATCTTGGAGAAGCAGATGTGATTTTAGGGGTTAAAATCAAAAGAACTGCTAATGGTTTTTCATTGTCTCAGTCTCATTATATTGAGAAAATATTGAAAAGGTTTAATTGTTTTGATGTAGCACCTGTGAGAACTCCTTATGATCCTAGCATACACTTGAAAAAGAATAAGGAATCTAGTATTTCTCAAACTGAGTATGCTAAGATAATTGGTAGTGTAATGTTTCTCATGAATTATACACGACCTGATATTGCTTATGTTGTTAGTAGATTGAGTAGATATACTCACAACCCTAGTAGTGAAAACTGGAATGCTCTTCATCGTTTGCTAAGATATTTGAGAGGTACTATGGATTGGTGTTTGCATTTTAATAAATTTCCTGCTGTTTTAGAAGGATTTTGTGATGCAAACTGGGTTACTGATAATGATGAAGTTAGCTCCACTAGTGGCTATGTGTTCACTTTGGGTGCAGGTGCTATTTCATGGAAGTCTTCAAAACAGACTTGTATAGCACGATCTACTATGGAGTTTGAATTCATTGCTCTTGAGTTGGCAGGGCAAGAAGCCGAGTGGTTGAGAAACTTATAGGCCGACGTGCCTTTATGGGAAGACAAGCTTCTCCAGTTTCTCTGCATTGTGACTCACAGGCAACAATTGGAATTGCCAAAAATAGTGTGTACAATAGAAAAAAAAGACATATCCGCATTAGGCATGGTGTTATTTCCTTGGAATATGTAAGATCCGAAAGAAATTTGGCGGATCCTTTAACCAAGGGTTCGGCAAGGAGAGTTATCCTTGAAACGTCGAGGGGGATGGGGCTAAAGCCCATGGATTGAGGAAGTATGGTGGATACCTGTTTGTGGTCAAACAAAGCCATATGAGACCTCAATATGCACTACATTTCCTATCTCTATGGCGTGTGGTAGTGCTTTATAAGGTTGAGCTTATTTTTCTCTTAATGACTCCATAGCCTTAAGGTAGTCTATGTGTAGATAGACTTGATGGAATCACCTACGCGAGTGTAATGCGCGGTCGCCTTTTATGAAAGACTTGGGATGTCTTTCTAGAGCACTCATGAGACCCAAGGTATGTGCATGACCATAAAAGCACTTTGTTAGTATCGCAGAGTTTGCATAAAATTAAGGATATAGTATGTGTTGTGGGGGTCTCAATTAATGTCCATTCAGTTCAAGAGTACTTCACTTTGTAGATGTTAGTTGTTGCCTCATTTCACTACGTGTCAATTCAAATCGAATGATATTGACACTTAAGTACATGTTCCTTCTTTTGCCCAGAATTGTTCTATTTTTGTCTTTGCATTAGTGGGGGATTGTTGGAATTATTCATAATGCAAAGTTAAAAATTTCTTTTTGAAATTCCATTTACAACCAATAGCCATGAGTTTTTTGTTTATTTTTCAAATGTCCTATCTATTTCCAAGTGGCTTCTTGCATGAAGCCTTAAAGCCTAGTGTTGAATGACTTTGGCAAGTGGCTATGCATATCTACCATGTGTCTTCATGCATGGAAGATTAGGTACACTTGTTAATATTGAAGACAAGTGGACTATATATTTGGACAAGTGTTAATAGACTCTCCACACTTGTCATACATGCAACCTCCCTAATTGCCTATAAATAAGATGATCATTAGCCATCATATTCACTCAATTCTTAACCAAGATTTCATCTAGCTAACCATTACTTTCTTTCTAGTCTTCTTTATGAATTATCCAACACATAAAATACCTTCATCTTCTCTTCTTTCTGGGCAACTGTTTTGTGCAAATTCTAAACTTCCATCCACAAGTGCATGTGTTTGGAGGTGCTGTGGAACCTTGGGGAGCGACCCGTCTTAACGATTTTCACCTAGTCGGGCCGAAATCGCTTTCAAGGCAGTGGCTTACCACGACACAATATTTTTGATAAGTTGTTCTTCTTTCCTTCTTGTTCTTAGTCAATATTATCTACTCATTTTCCTTACATGTATTGTCATCGTTTTTTTTCTGACAGGAAAGAAAAAACTTGGCGCTTGAATACCAGACAAGGAAGGAGCTTATAATGATCAAAATAAACAATGTATGTTTCACAATAAAAACATAACACTCAAAGACAATATACACCCTCAAAATCAACTCGAAAACACCAGAAAAAGAAAAGAAACTACGAACCAATTAGGTAAAACAGCTGGAGTAGTAATATATTGGAAGCGCGCCGCAAGTATTAATTTAGTTGGATGATAGTCGATAGAGGAGGTGAAAGTGTTGGAAATTAGGAATGGGGTGGAATTGTGGGACTGCTTGGAATTAGTGATTGGCATGTTAGGGAGTGTCAGCTGAAAGTACTGCAGCATGTGCCACACCAGGTATATTCACTGGTAGGACCTCTACATGTCCATCCTTCACAGTTGCGACCTGTACTGGTAAACCACTATTACCAAGTGTTGGGAGTGCTGGCAAAGCTTGTGGAATATCAGCATGAGCATCAAGTATTGTAACTCTAGCCGCACCAAGTATATCCACAGGTAGCACTGCAGCATCAACTAAGATTCTTGATCCACCACCGCCACCTGATGGCAATTCTTGAAGTAGGCTGCGAGCGGCGAGGCCAGAGGTGATCATGCTTGATAAGAACAATAATGCTATAAACAAGGAGATGACTAAGCTGCAGTTGCTGGAACCAGCCATTGTGAATGCTGCAGACTGAATGCTTTGCTTCAGGGAAATGAAGTTAATTAATGGAAGGTTGGGAGTTTTCTTTATGAGTGAGTTTGATCATTCACTAGAAGGGTACATTATATATGAGGAAGTTGTTGACAAACTAGAAGGAGTGGATGACATGTTGTGGAAGCATGGGAATAATATATTTGATGAAAATATACTAACACTTAATGAATGACTAAATTTTTGAAACATTGACTTTGTATTCTAAACGCCAGCATTGGTACAGATCATCTATCATTCGATTTAGACCAAGGGTGTCTTTGGTACGAAGGAAATTATTTTCCATGTAAAATGTTTTCTTAAAGAATGCTTTTATGAAAAATGAGTAGTTTTATCACTTATTTTTCCTAATTTGATTGGTAAATGAAAAACCTTTTTCGAAAAATATTTTCTAGTGTTTGGTTAGAGAGTAGATTTTTTTTTTTAGGAAAATAATATACTTTTGCTGCTCTCCTCAACCCTTTCCCCCAAGTCCGTATGTTTCATGTATGCTCCCCCCCCCCCCCAAATACCTAGCATTTTCAGGACTCTATTTTCCTCAAGGATTTAATTATTCTTCTAAAAAATTCACACATACCCAAAGGAACTAATTTGTTGCTTTACTTTTTTACACAAAAATAACGTTGAAATTTGTGTTACATAACTAAAAAAAATACTCTTTTAATGCTTGAAAAGAAAGTATTCTTTCTACAACATGAAAATAAAGTACTCATTTTGTTGAAATGAAAGAAAATTCTTTTTCTACATCATGAAAAGAAAATACTCTTTTTGTTGAAATGAAAGAAAATACTTTTTACTACATCATTTTGTTGAAATGAAAAAAAAAAATCTACATCATGAAAAGAAAGTACTTTTTTGTTAAAATAAAAATAATAATTTTTTTATATCATGAATAGAAAATACTCATTTGTTGAACTGAAAAAAAAGTATTCTATCTATAACATGAAAATAAAGTAGTATTAACAATATTTCTATTTAGGGTAGGGGCAGGGGTGGGGTCGGTGGGTAGAGTGTAGGGGTGGGTTGGTGAGGGTTGGTGGGGTGGGGATGGGGAATATAGTGGGGAAGATTGAAAAAAAAGTTTTGGAAAATATTTTCCGTTCTCTTGATACGGAAAATATTTTCCTCCAAATGAAGGAAAATGAGTTCATATGGAATATATTTTTCAAAACATTTAAGCCAACCAAACGTGAAAAAATTACAAAATATTTTCCGAAAAATATTTTTCGTATTGTAAAGTGATTTAGTAAGAAAAACAAAAGAGATCTAATTCATTAATGAAAAGGATACAGTACAATAGCCAGCCCACGAAGAATACAGAACATAACACAAATAGAAAGTGCACACAACCTAAACAAAAGATAATTAATCAAGTGTTTGGCAGCTCTAAAACGTGAATTAGCTATAAAGTTTGCGCTAATCTATGGCCAAATTCATTGGTAGCTGTTTGGCTCAAAAGTTAACGATATACTTTGTAAGCGATAAAACAATCAAAAATAGTAAAGGGGTAAATCGTAATCAAATATAATAAGCCTAGAGATGCAAAGATGATAATTGGATCTGATATTGCAAAGTGATAATGTTTACCAATAAGATATTTTCGTTAGAGGTAGAGATATATAGAGAGAAAGCCAGAAAAATGAGAGAGTTGTATTAGATCAGATGCCCCTTTTACAATGTGGAGGTCTCCTTTATATAATAGGAGACCTTCCTCGAAAGAATCAAAAAGTTACAAAGATAGGTAACGTCTCCCTAGTGTGGACGCTGAATTCTAAACGATGTCACTTTTGTCCTCACGGCCGAGTCGTACCCGCTACGTTGGTCGGCGTACACTCATTGGGCGTGCCCACTGGCGTAGGGATACTGAGGGTCAAATTTGACCCTATACAGTTAGTCCCTCCGCTCGTTGGAGATGCGTTCGGTGGGCGTCTTCGACGGGCGGAAATACGAACCTCGGCTTAGGAGAATTTGACCTCGACCAGGGGCGGCAATATGAATGAAGTGAAACATATGACGTTGTTGAACCGCTGACGCGTGGCTTCCTTTTTGGAATGATGTCATTGCCTGTATGCATCATCATTATATTTGCCCCCGAGGCGGTTCAGAGGATGAAGTGACGTTTTGGTTTCCGGCGCACGTTTTGAATCATGACTCTTTGATTCCTGTGCAACTTATCCTTATAAGTATGAGAGAGTTTTGATCTGATTCCACTTTCAAGCCGCTGAAAAGTATTTTCTGATACACTCCTTTGCCTTCCTTTCCTGTAACCGTTATTTCGTGAGGGACTCTCCCACTTCTGTTGAAACCACACTTCCTATCGTCAGTGCTTCGTTTCTCAAGTAGCATAATCATGGCAAAACGCGGACAGAATAATAAAAAGGCCAAAGATAATGCCCCGTCTAGGGTTCCGCCATCTTCCGGTGGTGAAGGGGGAAAGGCGGAGAAGGCCCTTGTTCCTCTCAGTGTAGACAGTCTCCTTCCGAAGGAGACGCACGTTCGCAGGGATTTTCCAACTAAAAGCCCTGATCTTCCCTGGGAGCACAGCGTTTTACTACAATCCCATTTAGATGATCTGCGAGAGACGTACCATTTTTCGGACCACGTGGAAATGGTTCCGGCCGGGACGAATTATGCCAATGTGCACCGGCCTGGATATTGCACCTTCTACGAGTACCCGTTCTTGATCGGTTACGACCTTCCAATCTACCCTCTGGTGGAGGAGCTTTGCCGTTTTTACAATGTGTGTCCGGCCCAGCTCACTCCCTATACTTTGAAGGTGTGCCGTATCATGACCACTTATGCGGCCAGGGCCGGGTGCAGCGTCTCGGTCCACCACCTCTTACAGTTGTTCAGCGCT
>NW_017673046.1:122965-153780 GCF_001879085.1 Nicotiana attenuata | reverse complement strand
ATCCCCATTCTCCAAATCCGCCGCCACTGGTTCCTCTCGTCTCTCTCAGACCCTCTCAACCTCTGAAACCCTAATATCCACCTACCTCCAGAATCCATGGCTAATCTAGCCATGGACAACCTCTACCCACCATCTCCTGCTCTCACACGCTTGCTCATTGAAGATTCGAGGCTAGACCTCGAAGGTCTTCATCCAGACCCTGGCCGGTTCGAGTTTCTTTGGCCGTTTTCGGCTTTGCTCCGGCGTATCTCAGCCTCTCGAGCCTGGATTTGACCTTGCTAGCTCAGAACCATTCTCGAGACTTCCAAGCCTTCTCGTCCTTTTGGGTTCTCAGAAACCCTAGCCTAATCGAGGTTCCTTCTTAGTCGTCTGAACTAGATCCTTAATTAAAGGAGTCTGTCTACCCTAATTGATACTAATTTGATTAGTTTCTATGTTTATACCTTTGTGCCTGCCTCACCTGTTTTCAAAACTATATAAAGGGCTCAGCCCTCCCCTTTTCAAAAGGGCAGTAACAACGAGTAAGTAACAATCAAGCAATAATAGGCAATCTACTTTCTATTCCCTTCTTCTCTCAAATACACAGACCAGTTCTGTGTACTTCTCCTCTTTGCTTTCTGAAATACCCTTTAAGCTCTCCTTGAATCTTCAAGTGTTCTGCCGAAAACCTGAGTTGTTTCTGCTGCTTGCTTGCTGTGGTTACTCTGCTATTCTCTTACTTTGCAACTGGTATGTCCATCTTAGTTTAAATACTGCTCCTCCACTATTTGTTTCACATCCTAGTTCTGTTATGCTTTCCTTTACTGTTTTTCTGCAACTTTGTCATTATTGTTCCTATGTGAATCCCCTTACCCTTTACCCTTTGTATGTGAGTTATGGTTCAGGGCATAACAGCACTCCAATTTGCTGTCTATGATCCTGAACTGGATTCTTTGAATCCCAAACTCAATCAATGCCCATTCCCTTTTCCCCTTTTATGTGTCTGAGCCCTGGACTGGGGTCTGATAGTGTCCTAATCACTATCTAGACTTTGGTCTGACCTTCAAAAGGTCTGCTCCTAACTTGTTCAACCAAACAAGTGCTCAGGGGTGTGCCAGCCTACTTTGTAGCTAGGTATGACCACCACCTGTCATGGCTCCCCAATTCCCCTTTCACTTTGCACTTACTCTTAGCTATAAGTTCTGCCTCTCTCTTGCAAGCCATGCTTTGGGACCCCTGAGCTCCCTCTGAACTTGGATGCATGAGAGCTGGCTCTTCCACACTGCACTATTCTAATTCTGATAGTATCCTGGGTGTAAGCAATGCCTGGAATCCCTGAGATTCCTTGGAACTTTGAAACACCTTGGATAAAGAGAAGGCTTTGGAAATCTGGATCCCGGAAGTGGCTCAGTCGCATGTTATTAGACATTAAGGTTGAATTAGGCTACTCGGATCTAGCTGTTAGCTTTTGATGTATCTTTTAATTTCCAGTTTGATTCATTGGGTTGTAATAATTTTGTATGAAAATCGGGGAGTATAGTAAAAGGGTGTGGGAGGGGTCTTTACTTTTCTTGCATCCAAGGGGTAGAAATCATGAGTTAGGATTTTTATTCAAACTAGAAATCCTGCCTATAGGGTCTTTAATACTGATTCAATCACCTAGAAAGCATGTCTATAGGATTTAACATTCATGTTCTGTAATGACACATATAGAGATCATGTCTATAGGCTCTTGCATTTCTGCATATACAAATGTCATTAGGCAAACCGTTTATAGGCTCAATAATAAAGTTGCATATAGACATCATGTATATAATACTCCTATTAATGTCATGAAAGGGTGTTAAAATCGGTAAACGTATAGAAAGCATGTCTATAGGAAACCTCGTCTTTAATAGCATCATTCGTTCTTAAGCAGTATCAATTGCTGGAACTAGTGTCTTTACTAAAACTGGTAATTTTCTACTTCTGAAACCCGCTAAAATTGGTAAACCTTTTTCCTGTAACCAATCTGCACTCCCCCGATACTCGTAAACCTTTTAATCAGTCTACATCTTTTCTGAAACAACTGGTTACTCTTTTCTAAAATCGGTTTGCATCTTTTTTCTTTGTTTAAACTGATATTTCTTTTTCTAAAATCAACTTGCATCTTTTCTGAAACTACTGGTAACTCTTTGCATCTTTTTCCTGAAATTAATAGATCCTACACCTAGGTTTTTATTTCAACTCATAAACAAAGGTTGGCTAATTTATTAATTGGGTCAGTCCCTGACAACTGTATCCGAGTTGCCTAATGCAGACTCTCTATTTAAATACATGTGTTGAACCAGTCCGCTCGCTGCTTAATTTAATCTAGGACCAAATCAGTATTTGTCAAGGCATGCTAAACTAAATGATTGTTTGACTTCTGGGGTTAATTTGAGCCTTGTATGCTTGCTTGTCCTCCCCTTTTACCTGATACTTGTTTTGAATGTCGAGCTAGAATTTTATCCTTTAAACTCCACAAAGGCCCCCATACCTTTCTTCCCCTTTAGGATTAGAAGTCCTAATACCCCGGGACTAATAGGATTGGGACGGGTAGTAGCATGCGATAAGTAAACTATATTGTTCCGCGCTTTAATACCTTAACGGGGTGGGAAGGGTAGACATGGAGATGATGATTACATGATAACACTCCGCGTACAACTGAGTACCAGTGTTGTGCGAATGATCCATGTAATGTATAAACCTAGGACCCCTTTCTCCTTCTTTATTAGTTTAACAAAATTTTCTGAATCTTTAAAGCTATTGCATTTTCAATTTCTGCTTCTCGCATGATCTTTCGGATTATTTGCACTAAGTACTTGACCTTTTCCTCTACTTGCACGTTTTTTACAAAAATTGCTCCTTTAAAATTCAGCACTTCTTTTAACCTTTTGTGCTTCTTGTACTTGTTTATTTACATTTACATCTAAAGTCACAATTGTAGCATGGCCGGGAACCACACTAGTGGATCTTGAGGGGTGCCTAACATCTTCCCCTCGAGATAACTTCAAGCCCTTACCCAAAACTCGGGTCTGCATCTTTAATTCTTCTAAAAGTGTCCTAATGCACTATAATCATTAGGTGGCGACTCTCCAAACTCTCAAAAAACCCAATTCCCAAAGTGGGAAAAGAGTTGTCTTCCCAAATGTCGTGAACCCGATGGCCATAAGTGCTTGTTCATCTCCAGCTTCATCTTCTGAGTCCTCATCTGATGTTTCTCCCCAAGCAGCAACTATTGCCTTTGTTGATCCTTTGTTCCTTTTAGGTTGGACCTGTTCCTTCTTCCTGTTCCTTCGTTCAGCCCTTTCCTTCTTCCACTCAATTTCCCATTGAGAACAGTTCTTGATCATGTGATCAGTCTTACCACATTTGTAGGAACCTCATTGGTCTGTTTCTCAGGAACCCTTGGTTTGTTGAAAGTTGTACCTCTTGAAGAACCCTTTCCTCTCATCAGGTACTTTTTGAAATCTCTTGTGATCATGGCCATTTCATCATCCTCCAGATCTGAACCTTCTGCTATTCTGATAGCCAGACTTCTTTCCTTCTTGGGTGCATCCATTTTCATGGTTTGCCTTCTCATTTCATATGCAGTGAGGTTTCCAATCAGTTCATCCAGCTTGAGGGTAGCAATGTTCTTTGATTCCTGAATAGCAGTGATTTTGCTTTCCCAAGTCACTGGTAAGACTTTTGTCAAGATTTTCTCAACCTTGTCTTCTTCATGGATAATTCTTCCAAGAGATTTAAGTTCATTTGTTAGTGTTGTGAACCTTGTGTACATCTCCTGGATAGATTCTCCTTCCTTCATACTAAAATTCTTATATTGAGAATAAAGTATTGTTCCTCTTTATCTCTTTACTTGAGGAGTTCCTTCATGAGCCACTTGTAAAGTGTCCCATATTTCCTTTGCAGTTGTACAGCTTTGAATTCTGTTGTACTCGTCTGGACCCAGTCCACACACAAGGCATTTCTTGGCCTTAGCATTCTTCTCCCATTTCTTCAAATCTTCAGCAGTGTAGTCAGCTCTTGTCTTTGGCACGTCCACTCCTTCAGCATTCTTCTTTGTAGTTGCTAGAGGACCATCAGTGACTATGTCCCAGAGTTCATAGTCTTCTCCTATGATGTGATCTCTCATCCTGTTCTTCCACCAAGAATAGTACTGACCATTAAAGAGTGGTCCTAGCAGTGGATTGCCCTTCCCAGTTTCCAGGTGGTGCACTCATTTTGATCTTTTCCTAAGGTGTTAGCCTCTTCAAGGATAACCCGCTCTGATACCAATTGATGTTTTAAACATTAATGCCACACAAGAGGGGGGGTGATTTGTGTGGTACCCAATTTTTGCTTAACTACTCTATAGCAGAACCTGGTTCTTCTAGGTGTTCCAACTACTACTGTTTGCGGAATAATAAATACTGAAAGTAAAGAACACAAAGATTTTTATGTGGAAAACACCTGGCTCAAAAGGTGAAAAAACCACGATTTACTACTCAGTAGGATTTTCCCAAACTTCTACTAAAATCACTGAGCCAAAACAGCTTTTACAAAACTCTTTGTAAACCTAAGGATTAACTCTAATCCCGTTGTAGCACACAGCCTCAACTGTTGCGACAACTTCAAGTTAGCTATAACTTGAACACTCTAAGTACCTAATACAATTGCTTCTATGAAAGCTGAAAGGTACAATTTTAAACCACCTACTACAATTGAACTAGAATAAAAGATAGATACAATGTAACTGGTTCTTCTATCTCATTCAAGTAGCTTCAGGAGTGCACACTCAAATCTCACATAAATTGCTTGCAAAACCGCCTTGCTCTTTTGCTCTCAATTTAGTTTAACTTCTGCGTATGTGCAATCCCTGTAAAAGAGAACAATCACTGTTATTTAATAGGTTAGTAATCAGAGTTTGATTGGGACTCCATTGCTGCTCTTCTATCATAGAAGAGTTCGTGATGATATCAAACTCTAACACTAGCTTTATCCTAGATTGTGTTCTCTTCATATAAGGAGACTTTCTCTCCTTATCTAATATGCAACCTTTTCGATCAGATCAGGAGATATTGCTGCTTTATCAGTAGGACTTATCTCCTTCACATGCATCTCATATGTATAGGTTGATCATGACTGTGCTTCACAAGATGGACCTGGTTCATGACTGAGTTCTTTTGTCATTCTTCAAAACTGCACCTGTTCTTGGGCCAACATACTCCAATATGCATCAACTTAGCAGTATATTTACGGAAAAACGTATGCAGATAGTGTTACATGAAAAGATATATGCATGTTTGAATCGTACTTACTATAATCCCAATATACTTTATCATATAATCGTAAGAAAGAACATTATGCACAAATATGGCAATAGGGCGGCTCGATATATTTTGTGGCTCTAAAGCCAAATATGAATATGATACCTTTTTTCTATAATTTCTATCTTAATTCAATATATTTTTAAAGAAAAAAAAAGAGGAAGTAACCCAAATCGCCATCCACTTAATCTCTTAAATAAAAAATAGCTGGTATATATATATATATATATATATATATATATTGTCACGACCCCAACTCCGATCGTGATGGCGCCCAACACATTGCTAGGCAAGCCCGACCAATTATCAATCACAACCCCTCTCTCNGCTACTCTGCCTCTGCCACGACCACGACCGCGTCCACGGCCTCTGGTGGCCTCAGTGGGTGGCACTGGTGGTTGTCCACCTCGTCCGGTAGCTCGTGTCCTCACCATCTGTGAGAGAATAGAATAATAGAAGTTTAGTTCTCGGTTCAACAAAGTCGCACGATAAGGATTTCAAGAATATGAAGTTTTCCTAAAGGTTCTGCAGCCTCTCGAGGATAAATACAGTCGTCTCCGTACCGATCCGCGAGACTCTACTAAACCGGCTCATGACTTGTGAGACCAAGGTAAACTAGGCTCTGATACCAACTTGTCACGACCCCAACTCCGGTCGTGATGGCGCCCAACACATTGCTAGGCAAGCCCGACCAATTATCAATCACAACCCCTCTCTCTTATAGAGTTCATTACCAATTAACAGAGTTCAAATGCAAAATTAGCATAACTAGAAGCCTGAACTAGTAGATAAAATATGCGGAAATCATAATAACACCACTACATAGACCACCGATCCGGTGTCACAAGTCAAGAGCCTCTATTACAAGTCTTTATAACAGCCTAAAACAGAGAGAGTCTAGAAATATTGAAAGTAAAGAAGATTGAAGGAGAAATCGGGTCTGCGGACGCCATGCAGCTACCTCGATGACTCCAGTGAAAGATGAACAGCAGGAAAGCTCTCTCTATGCCTCGGGAGCACCTGGATCTGCACACAAGGTGCAGGGAGTAATGTGAGTACTCCGACCCAGTGAGTACTAATCATAAATAATGGCTGACAGTAAGAAATCACGTAAAGGCACTAAGCAGTTCTATATCAAGCAGTAAATCAACTCAAAGCAGCAAATTAGTGAATAAGTCAAGTGAAATATCCTTAGATCAGGTAAGACAGGTAGTTTATCAGGTATTTAACAAGTATAATTCCGTTCCTCGTACATAGTAACCATATATCTCTCACAATAACCAAAATCAAAATAGTCGCTGTGGCGTGCAGCCCGATCCGTACATCGCTGTGGCGCACAGCCCGATCCATATAAATAGTCGACTGCGCTCACTGGGGGTGTGCAGACTTCGGGAGGGGCTCCTACAGCCCAAGTGCTATATTGCTGCAGCGCGCAACCCGATCCACATTGACATTTGCTGCGGCGTGCAGCCCGATCCATATTAGTATTTGCTGCGGCGTGCAGCCCGATCCATAATATATATAACATCATCACTGTTGGGTTCTCAACCCCTCTCAGGCATTTTACTCTCAGCCTCTCGAGCACATTAATATAAGGTAGGGATCTCAGCCCACATATTTCCCTCATTTAGGATTAGCAGTGATAAAACCGATTCACATCGTTTAAACAAGTAGAACATGACTGAGGATATGATTTTTAATAAGTAAAGTGAGGAAAATCAATCACAATGCCCCTAAGAGTTCAACAAGTCGGCACGAGGCCCCAAACATGGCAACTACCCCAAATCATAATGATAATAATTAAATCTAAGTCAAAAATACAGTAAGAATCGTCAATCGGGATGGACCAAATCACAATCCCCAGTAGTAATGGACTCCACGCTCATCATACAGCGTGTGTCTCACCTCATCATAGCACTATGTTGTGCAAATCCGGGGTTTCAAACCCTCAGGACACCATTTACAATCATTATTCACCTCAATCCGGCCAAAGCTCTAGCTCGCTATGCCCTTGCCTCTCAAATCGGCCTCCTCGCGCGTCGAATCTGACCAAAACCAGAGCGAATACGTCACAATATGCTAAGGGAACAAAGCCCAAGCAAAAACAATCGAAAAATATCAAAACTCTCGAAATTAGCAAAACCCGAGCCCCGGGCCCACTTCTCAAAATTCAGAAATTTTCACATCAACGGGTTCCTTATCTCGCCACGAGTCCATACAAATCAAAAACTCTCAAACTCGACCTCAAATGGCCCTTCAAATCCCAATTTAAAATTTCAAAATCCCAAGCCCTAGTTCTTCCCTTTTTAGCTAAATTTCCATGAATTTCTAGGTAGATTCCACAATATAATCACGTTTTTGGTTCATAAAACTTACCTCCAATCAATCCTCTCCGAATCCCTCTTCAATTTCTCCCAAGGAGCTCTCAAAATGTTCAAGTATGGTGGAAAAATGACTTAAGCTCGCGGAATAAAATGTTTAAAAACCCTTCTGCCCAGCTATTGATTCCTTCTATGCGATCGCGGCCCCAGGCTCGCGATCGCGAAGAGCAATATTTCAAGACCTCCAACTTGACCTATGCGAACGCGACCTATTTCATGCGAACGCGATGAATGATTTCCCAGAACTATGCGAACGCGGCCCTCCTGATTCGAACGCGGAGAACAACTTAGCTGGACCCTCAATTTCCACTACGCGAATGCGGACCACTCACTGCGAACGCGAAGCTTCACCATTTAACTCTCTGCGATCGTGAACTACCAAACGCAAACGCAATGAACAAATCTCAGGCCTGCCAAATTCCTTCTATGCGAACGCGGGGGACCTCCCGCGATCGCGAAGGTCAAAATTCCACTGCAATAGCTGCTGTATTTCTGCAATTTCCTAAGTCCCAAAAACCTTCCGTTAGCCATCCGAAATCACCCCGAGGCCCTCGGGACCTCAATCAAAAGTACCTACCCATCCTAAAACATCATTCAAACTTGTTCCAATCATCAAAACACCTCAAACAACACCAAAACCATCAAATTACATCGAATTCAAGCCTAAGTTCTTCTAAAACTTCCGAAACACGCATTTGATCAAAAACCCAACCAAATCACCTCCGAATGACCTGAAATTTTTTCACACACATCCCAAATCACATAACGAAGCTACAGCAACTCTCGGAATTCTATTCCGACCCTCGAATCAAAATCTCACCTATCAACCGGAAATCGCCAAAATACTAGCTTCGCCAATTCAAGCCTAATTCTACACCGGACCTCCAAAACCACTTCCGATCACACTCCTAAGTCACAAATCATCCCCCAAAGCTAACCGAATCATCGGAAATCACATCCGAGCCCTCTAAGGCATAAGTCAACATGTGGTTGACTTTTCCAAACGAAGCCTTCCTTAAAGAGAATAAGTGTCTCATTTCTTACCAAATTCACTCCGAACTCAACCCAATCAACTCAACCACATAAAACACGGATAACGAAGCATAAAAAAGCAGAAATGGGGGGAACGGAGCGGTAACTCGTGATATATATATATATATATATATATATAGAACGGAGCGGTAACTCGTGATATATATATATATATATATATATATATATATATATGTTTACCTTTTCTAGCTAATATACATAGATTATATATTGACAATATATAATCTATGTATATATTGTCAATATATAACTATTACTGAAATATGGGGCCCTAAGGCACTTGCCTTAGTGTCTTCTGCATTAGAGCCGGCCCTGGGGGCGAGGTAGGGCAGGGCCGGCAGGGGCGAGTTTTGCCTTTACCCACAAAGTTTCAAACCCCACCCCTCATCCCCCACATAGCGTTCTCACCTGCATCAATACCCGCCCCGCATCAACACCCGCATGCACCCGCCCAGCCCCGCCCCGCCTCGCTATGCAAAATTTTTCACTTTATTATTTCTTTCAATTTGTAATATTTTATTTTATTTTATTTTATTTTTAATTATATTCATATATTTGCTGCCAATCTAAATGTTCCTATTGGAATCCTAATTGTAAACCAAAGAAGTCCAATTTCGAATAGCCATAACTATAAGTCCTACCGAATGTTGTCCGTTTTAATTTTTAACAGTGTTCGGTTTTAAAGTTTTTAATATACTTATTTTTTATTTTACATGCATCGGTATTGGTATTCAGTTTGATATATCAGTATGTCATTTTTAATGATTCAGATGTATCGTACAAGGTAATGAGATCAAATACATAAAAATTGAGTCAACTAATTATCTACTTGACTCACATAAAGTAACTATATAGTTAAAGTGGGACTTTAAAACACTAAAAAGTATAATATAATATTTGTTGAACTTGACAAGATTAATATGAACTAGTGTAAACATTTGAAGCCTCTTTTTTGGAAGAAATTGGTAGATGCATTTTTCATGCATTTACATTGGATGATCATACTTAATATGATGTCATGCATGACATTATTAAAGCAATTTCCCTTCTATAAATAGCAAGGGTTTTGTTCATTTGAAAACATCTCTCACTTGCCTTCTTATCTCCTAAGGTATTTGAATCTTCTTTCTCTCTTGTAGTATTTCACTTGTATTTTTGGAGTGAAATAAAGTTTGAGTTGATTGTCTCCGAGGACTAGGCAAAAATCAAATTTTGCCGAACCCCGTAAATTTCTAGTGTTCCTTTTATTATTGTCTCATTTACTATTTATTAACTAACTTTAGATATAGTAGTTGTGATTTAATCACTCTATATATATTCGTCTTCCGCAATAATTGGTATCAGAGCCAAGGTTCTATCTTAGTATGCTCTGTGGTTGCAGCATAGTCTGAACTTCCATATCAGAAAAGAATTACTTTGGTGTTCTGTACTGTCAGCAAATAAATAGTATCTGTAGAAAAAATAGGAAATAATAAAAATGAAGAGTCCACATCGGGTGTCAGTAATACGTCTTTGGCATCTTCGCTTATGATAAAAATTATGTCAAATGTGAAATTTGCAGTTGAGATTATTGACGGGTCAGGACATTTCGAGATGTGGCAAGCTGAGGTTCTTGATGTCCTTTTTCAACAAGGGCTAGATATTGCCATAGAAGATGTAACGATCCGGCCGGTCGTTTTGGGAAATTAAGCTCCGTTCGGTAGCGTAAGGTCTGGAACAGCTGTATCGACTTGCGTGCATGGTTTAATTCAGTTAACGGATGATTCAGAGTCGAATTGGGAGAAAGAGTCTAGTTTCGGAAGCTTAAGCTGTGAGAATTTTACTAGAATTGGAATTTGGAGTAAACGGCTTCGGAATGGGTTTTGGATGATCTTAACAGCTTCGTATGGGGATTTTTGACTTAGGCGCGCATCCAGATTTAAATTTGGAGGTCCGTAGAGTAATTTGAGGCAAATCGACGAAAGTTGGAAAAGTTGAAGTTTGGAAAATGGAGAAGTTTGAACCATAGTTGACTTTTCTGTTATCGGGGTCAGAATGCAATTCCGAGAGTTGAAACAGCTCCGTCTTATCATTTTGGACTTGTCTGCAAAATTTGGCGTCATTGCGGGTTGGTTTGATTGGTTCCGGCACAAGTTTTCAAAGTTGGAAGGTTTGGAAGTTCATGGTGCGATTTGCATTTTTGATGTTGTTTGATATGATTTGAGACCTCGAGCGAGTCCGTTTTAGGTTATAGAACTTGTTTGTGTGCTTAGACGGGGTCTCAGGGGCCTCGGTTGTGATTTGGACAAGTTTCAGATGTTTTGCATGGTTTTGAGCATGTCTGATTTCTGGTGTTTTCGCACCTGCGACTTTGGAGCGCAGGTGCGGCTCTGCTTCTGCGTAAGCTTGGCCGCTTCTACGGTCATGAAGGCTTGGGAGCTTGCTCGCTTCTGGGGTCATGAAGGTTTGGGAGCTTGCTCGCTTCTGCGGTCATGAAGGCTTGGGAGCTTGCCAGCTATCAGACCTGCGGTGAAATCTCGCTCCTGCGATTCCCCTTTTGCTTCTGCGGTGTGGCTAATGCGGTTGTATATCTGCAGATGCGGTCCCTGTCTGGTCAGCTGAGTTCGCAAATGCAGACTCTCTCTCGCAAATGCGGTCCCGCAGATGCGGTTTCTTGACCGCAGGTCCGGAAGTCCTGGCAGAATCATATAAGTCGAGGGTTTGGCCATTTCTTCATATTTTGAGTTTTAAACTTTGGATTTGGGAGCTTCTTTTGGGGTTTTTCAAGCAAATCGATTGGGTAAGTGTTCTTCACCTAGAATCTAACATATTCCATGATTTTATCTTCATTTTCATCATTTAATTTGTGTTTTGAGTTGAGGAAAATGTTGGTTTTTGAAGAAAAAATTCAAAATGAAGATTCATGATTTGAGGGACGAAATAGTATCGGAAATCGATAATTTTTGTATGGTTGGAAGGGGTATTCGGATTTTATAAATTTGTCGAGTTCCGAGGTGCGGGCCCGGGGGTCAACTTTTAGACCGATTTTCGAATTTTGTTAAAGATTGAGACTTTATGATCCGGGATAGCTTCTTATGTTTTTTATTTGTGCTTTGAAGTTAATTTGGTTGGATTTGAGCTGTCCGGAGGTCTTTTCACCGAGAAGTGCATATTAGAGTATCAGTTTGTCGCTCTTGAGGTAAGTATCTTGCCTAACCATGTGTGGAGGACTTCCCCTTAGGATTTGAGTCTTCTATGTTGATTGTAGTTCGTGTACGCGAGGTGACGAGTGCGTACTCGGAGTTATTTGTGGGAAATTGACCTTTTAGGGTACTTAGGCCCTTATATTCACTATGTATGAAGTTATTCTTGATATGATTGAGTTTCCTATTTACTAGTTTCGCCTCTAAATGCTTAATTAGAATTAATTGCTTCATGATTCACTCTTATTGCCTAATTGACTCCTATTTGATTTAACTGAAGAATTTCGCCTCTCATATTGTTATGCTATCTTTTCATAGTTGCTTGTCTTATTTGAGAATTATTATTATCCCTCCTGAGATTGTTTAGTCTTAAGTGAAGCTAAGATCATCTTTCCTTAATTGAATTGTCGAGTATCCTCGTAAATTTCCAACCTTAAAATGAGTTTAGATAACCTATATCTTTGTTGACTTGCCTTTATTTAGGACTACTGGACTTGTGTTGATTTCCTTGTTATTGACTTGTATATTGTGGGATCGTTGCTACATGTTAGTTTTCCTTTGTTGAACTGTTCCCTTTATGCCATCATTCTTTTCGGTGGTTATTTCTTGTGAGCTGGTTCTACTGTTTCTTTGTGATTTACAGTTCTTGAGTTGATTTACTTGCCGTACCTTGTATTATTGTCATTGTTGTTGTTATACATATTGTGGTGATGTACGAGTTTTCTGTTGTGCTGTAACTGCTGTTTCTGTTGGTTGCGCTACATATTAAATTTGGGACTATGGAATGGTATTCCGGGAGATCCCCCTGCATGTTTACTTTGGGACTACGGAACAGTATTCCGGGAGATCCCCCTACACATTTATGATTTGGACTACGGGACGATATCCTGGGAGATCCTCTGTACATTTACGTTTGGGACTATGGGACGGTATCCTGGGAGATCCCCTATTAATATCACTATGTTCTGAGCTGTTATTCTCATTGATCCTATCCCTGTGTAAACATTATATATGTTGTCCATTCTGTTCCTTATACTTACTAGCTAGTATGAACTACGTTAGGACACTTGCACAAGCATACACGTGGCTAAACACCCTTATCGGATAGGAGGCTTCTTGATATTGCTGAATATAGACGCACACCCTTTCTTATTTGCCTTCCATGTGATAATGGCTCTTCTTGGTTCATAGGTGCTACGAGTCATAAGCGAGTTTAGTGAAGTCTTGCGGATCGGAACGGAGACGTCTGTACTTATCTTCGAGAGGCTATGGAACTATTAGGACAATATCACTTCTTCCATTCCTATCGTGCGAGCTTATTGATTTTGGAGTTTGAAGTTTTATCATTCCATTCTCTCACCGACGGTGAGGACACGAGTTGCTGTTATCGACGGCGCTGCTCCAAGAGCAGGTGTCGCTGGAGGCAGAGGCAGAGGCCGACGAGGAGTACGTGCCACAGTTAGAGCACCTATCATAGTAGCAGTTGAGGAGCCGCCAGTAGCTCCAGTTGGGGGACAGGTACCACAGGCGCCTGTTGTTACCCTCGGACTTCAGGAGACTTTAGCATAGTTCCTGAGCATGTTTGGAACATTGGCTCAGGCGGGGTTGATTCTGGTTGCACTAGCTACTTCACATACCGGGGGAGGGACTCAAACTCCTACCGCCCACAGTCCAGAGCAGCGAGTTCACGTTGGTCAGGTTCCAAGTGTTATGGCGACACAGCCTGTAGTTCCAGTTCAGCCCCTAGTTAGGGCAGCAATATCTAAGGAAGGGCAATTTAGATTTGCAAGGTTCAAGGAATATAACCCTCCTACATTCAAAGGTTTGGCTTCGGAGAGAGCACGGGGGTTTCATAGAGGAGTACCATCGCATTCTCCGCATTATGAGTATTGTTGAGACGAGTTGGGTTGCTTTTACTACGTTCCAGCTTCAGGGAGCAGCTTATCAGTGGTGGCGGGCATATGAGTTTGGTAGCCCGGCCGATGTAACTTCATTTACATGGGGTCAGTTTTCAGAGAGGTTCTTGAGAGAGTTTGCACCTCAGTCCCTTGGGGATGCATGGCACGTGGAGTTTGAGCAGCTGCACTAGGGCACTATGTCAGTGTTAAAGTATGCAGCCAGATTCAGTGATTTGGCCAGACTTGCACCTGCCTTGGTCGCTACAGTTAGAGAGTGAGTCTGTATATTCATTGGGGGGCTTAGGCATGATATTCAGCTCAATATGACTCAGGAATTGGAGTCAGGTGTTTTGTTTCAGCAGGTGGTAAGGATCGTTCGCCGGTTAGAGGGCATGCGGGGCCGGGAGTGAGAAGAAAGGCGAGAGTACGGGGAGGCGAGGAGGCCTCGCAGACCGGAGAGATCTGTTGGTCCTTATTTTGAAGGCAGGGTGCGGCATAGTAGAGGTTTCGTGGTTCAGCCAGTTCAGTTTGCGCTTCAGGCTTTGCACGTGATTCAGGTGTTCATGGGCCTCAGAGTACACGTAGCGCACAATTCCTACAGCCATGTCAGCAGCAAGGTTGATTTGAGTGTGGAGGTACTAGCCACGTGGTGAGATATTGTCCCAGACTTCGGACAGGTGCGTCACAGCGAGGTATTCAGGTGAGTAGAGGCGCCCAAGAGGGGGAAGTCCGGCCCATTGATGTGTTTCATATAGTATGCTTAAGGCCGGTGCGCCAGATGATGTCATTCAGGTATGATTTTGATTTGTCATAGAGGAACACCATCCCTAGTTCATTACAGTTCTGCTTATCGGGGTGAGTTCCCCTATTTGTTGCTCCACTTATGGGTGCATTTCATGATTTGCACTCTATTTATGTGTTATGCTGTTGGGAGGTTCTATGAGTGATAGCCGTGTCTATCATCTATTTTTATTCATTATTGAGAGTTATGAGACTAGCAGTAAATTCTTATTGTCCATTACGGTAGGTTTGATGTGATTTCTGAGTATTTTTGGCTATGAGCCGTGATTTTTGTGCTCCACCGGTGTGGGAGCCAGCACTTGTTGTGATTTATGACGGAAATTGATCTAGTGAATGCTTCTAGCTGGTTTTATGTATATCCTACTTGTGATTCAGAGTTGAGGGTCAGACCCTCGTGATTTCATGTAATTTGATGTGCTGAAACCGGGCTGTGTACCGCGGTGGGAGTTATATCAGGATGAGACCACTGTGATTTGTTCATATGCTTTAATTTTTTTCTTGTTATACTGTTTTGTAGGTCAGTACTGATAGAAAATTGTGCATGTCGGGCTTGTTTGATAGTTCCCTTATGTGTTTCTCTTTCCATATTTAGTCATTTTGTTTTGTGCCTTTTTGAGTTTTAGCTTGCGGGGTGTGAGCCCGGTGTCGTTTGTTGTGCTTGTTGATTCGTGTGTTTAGTTATGAGGTCTTCGTGTTTCTTGCATCATTGTCAGTGTTATGGAGGTTTAAAACAGAGTTCTATTGGATATGAGGCTAATGGCCAGTGCTGGATTTGATTTCGGGCATGTATTGTGATCAAAAAAATGTTATTATGGACCTACCTGTGATGTGTTATGTTGTGTGGTTGCCCTATGGGTGTAGACCCGAGTTGATGGAGTTGGTTGAGACTGATACCGGGTATGGATTTAGAATTGGGTCTTTCTGAAAAGAACGGAAGATGAGAATTTTGGCTCTAAGGCTTATTGGTATTGGTGGGAAGGCCAAATTGCAGTTAAGATGGCGTCGTCAGGCTTATGTAGATTGGGGTGACGTGGGATCACCCGCGGGTGTATGTTGGAAGTGTGCATTCAGCTATTTGAAGGCTTCGAGGCGAATCTTGGCACGTTCGAGGACGAACGTTTGTTTCAAGAGGGGGAAGATGTAACGACCTCCGTTCGGTGGCGTAAGGACTGGAACAGCTTCATAATATGAGTATCAACTTGCATGCATGGTTGAATTTTGTTGGCCCAAGAACAGGTGAAGTTTTGAAGATTGACAAAAGAACTCAGACATGGACCAGGTCCATCTTGTGAAACACAGTCATGATCGACCCAAACATGTGAGATGCACGTGAAGGAGATAAATCTAACTTATCAGAAGTAATATCTCCTGATCTGATCGAAAAGGTTGCATACTGGATAAGGAGAGAAAGACTCCTTACATGAAGAGAATATAGTTTAAGAAGAGGATAGTGTTAGAGTATGAGATCAACTAGAACTCTTCTACGATGGGAGAGTAGAATCTGTATCCTTGTTAATCTCTAATCACTAACCCATTAAATATTAGTGTTGTTCTCTTTTACAGGTAATGCACATAAGCAGAAGTTAAATTTAAATTGAGAGCAAAAGAGCAAGGCGATTTTGCAAGCAATTTATGTGTGATTCAAGCGTGCAATCCTGAAGTTACTTGAACAATATAGAAGAACCAGTTCCAAGTGTCTGTCTTTTATTCTAGTTCAATTGTAGTAGGTGATTTTACATTGTACCTTTCAACTTTCATAGAAGCAATTGTAGTAGGTACTTAGAGTTTCAAGTTAGTGTTAACTTGAAGTTGTCGCAACAGTTGAGGTTGTGTGCCACAACGAGATTAGAGTTAATCCTTAGGTTTACAAAGAGTTTTGTAAATGCTGTTTTGGCTCAGTATTTTAGTGGAAGTTTGGGAAAATCCTACTGAGTAGTAGGTCGTGGTTTTTTCACCTTTTGAGCCAGGTGTTTTCCACGTAAAAATCTCTGTGTTCTTTATTTTCTGTATTTACCATTCCGCAAACAGCAGTAGTTGGAACACCTAGAAGAACCAGGTCCTTCTATAGTTCCGATAAGCGAAAATTGGGTACCACACAAATCACCCCCCTCTTGTGTTGTATTGACGTTTAAAACATCAATTGGTATCAGAGCAGGTTATCCTTGAAGAGGTTAACACCTTAGGAAAAGTTCAAGATGAGTGCACCACCTGGGAACTGGGAAGGGCAATCCACTGCTAAGCCTCCACTCTTTAATGGTCAGTACTATTCTTGGTGGAAGAACAGGATGAGAGATCACATCATAGGAGAAGACTATAAACTCTGGGACATAGTCACTGATGGTCCCCTGGCAACTACAAAGAAGAATGCTGAAGGAGTGGACGTACCAAAGACAAGAGCTGACTGCACTGCTGAAGACTTGAAGAAATGGGAGAAGAATGCCAAGGCCAAGAAATGGCTTGTATGTGGACTAGGTCCAGACGAGTATAGCAGGATTCAAAGCTGCACCACTGCTAAGGAGATATGGGACACTTTGCAAGTGGCTCATGAAGGAACTCCTCAAGTAAAGAGATCAAGAGGAACACTGCTATATTCTCAATATGAGGATTTCACCATGAAGGAAGGAGAAACTATCCAAGAGATGTACACAAGGTTCACAACCTTGTGGGACCCCAAAAGCAAGTACATCACTCTCCCTGAAAACAAAATCTGCACACACTGTGGCAAGACTGGTCATTACAAAAATGAATGTAATGCAAAAGAAAAGGCCAGTCAAAAGAACAAAACCTTTGTTCAAGAGAAAAATAGGCTGCCTGGGTGGGCCAAAAGGAATTTAATTTACCCCTTTGCCTATAGAAAGGGACCCAAACTAGTTTGGGTTCCTAAGACTAACCCCCGGTTTCTTTTTGTAGGCCCAAGTGAAGGGAAGTAGCCAAATATGGTACATGGATAGTGGCTGCTCAAAACATATGACTGGAAGTAAGAACAAGTTCCTTTCACTTGAGGACTTAAAAGGAGGTAATGTCTCCTTTGGAAATGGAAAGAAAGGTGAGATTATTGGGGTTGGAAAGGTAAGGTAGGTAAGACAGACTCACACTCCATTGAGAATGTCTACTTGATAGATGGCTTGAAATATTGCCTAATCAGTGTGTCACAACTGTGTGACAGAGGTAACCTTGTAGCATTTACCTCTACCAAATGCTTTGTAATTAATCTTACCACTAACAAGATTGTTTTGCAGGGAAAAAAAGCTAACAATATTTACATTGTAGATTTGTCCACCCTTTCAGAAAATGAACTCACTTGCTTGAGTGTGTTGGATAATGATCCCCTCCTTTGGCACAAGAGACTTGGTCATGCAAGTCTGAATCAACTCAACATATTAGTCTCCAAGGACTTGGTAATAGGGTTACCTAACATTAAGTTCAAGGAAGACAAAGTTTGTGAGGCCTGTGCAAGGGGGAAGCAGGTAAGATCATCCTTTTAAAAGCAAGAAAATGGTAAGCACAACCAGGACGATGGAACTGGTTCATATGGATCTCTGTGGTCCAACGAGAACACTGAGCAGAGGTGGTAGGAAATATGTGATGGTACTTGTTGATGATTATTCTAGGTTTACCTGGGTAATATTCCTAACATCTAAGGATGAAGTATTTGACATGTTTACTGCCTTTGTTAGAAAAACTCAGAAACAACTAGGTAATCAACTTGCATCAATCAGGTCTGATCATGGAACTGAATTTGAAAATGCTAAGTTTGCTGAATTTTGTGATAAGCATGGTATAGATCATAATTTCTCTGCCCCTAGGACTCCTAAACAAAATGGAGTAGTTGAAAGAAAGAATAGGACTCTTGAAGATATGGCTAGGACTATGCTTCTTTCTAGTAAATTGCCCCATAGCTTCTGGGCAGAGGCTGTAAATACTGCATGTTATATCATTAATAGATGCATGACTAGACCCCTTGTAGAGAAGACTCCCTATGAGTTACTTAAAGGGAGAAAACCAAATATATCCCATCTTAGGGCCTTTGGATGCAAGTGCTTTGTGCACAATAATGGAAAGGACTCCCTAGGTAAGTTTGATCCCATAAGTGATGAGGGAGTATCTTGGGATATTCTTCACATAGCAAGGCTTATAAAGTGTTCAATAAAAGAACTTTGTGTGTAGAAGAAAGTGTGCATGTAGTTTTTGATGAAACTGACATTCTTTCTGAGAGACAGGAACATGAAGATGAAGCTACTGGGCTGGTAAAAGATTTGAGTGAAGTCTCAGCTCAACCTAAAGTTGCACCAAAAGAAGGAACAGGTGATGGAACAGGTTCTTCCATCTAGGGCAACCTGACAGGGGGAACTGAACAAAGAGGAACTAAAACCAATCCCCTAAATGAACCTGTTCATGATCCTGTTCCTCAGCAACAGAACATGGGAGAAACATCAAGCAGAAATTAGTTGGTTGTGAAACCTCACAAGTATCAAAGTTCTCATCCCATTGAGAACATAATCACTAATCCAACCTCTGGAGTTAAAACTAGATCACAATTAAAGAATCTGTGTGTTTTTGATGCTTTCCTATCTCTTATTGAACCTAAAAATATTGTTGAGGCTTTGCAGGATGTGGATTGGGTAAATGCAATGCAAGATGAACTCAATCAGTTCGAGAGAAGTCAAGTTTGGCATCTAGTTCCAAGACCCAAGGACAAATCAGTAATAGGCACAAAATGGGTCTTTAGAAACAAGCTTGATGAAGATGGAACAGTTACAAGAAACAAGGCAAGACTGGTGGTACAAGGTTACAGCCAAGAGGAGGGTATAGATTATGATGAGACTTTTGCTCCAGTTGCAGGACTGGAGGCAATAAGACTCCTCATAGCCTTTGCAGCACACATGGAATTCACTCTTCATCAGATGGATGTTAAAAGTGCCTTGCTGAATGGCTATCTAAAAGAAGAAGTGTTTGTTAAACAACCTCCAGGGTTTGAGAGCAAGGAATGTCCTGAACATGTGTACAAATTAGACAAGGCTCTCTATGGACTCAAGCAGGCTCCTAGAGCATGGTATGAACGATTGTCAAAATTCCTTCTTGAACATGGCTACAAATGAGGTAAGATTGACAGTACTCTATTCCTGAGGGAAAAAGGTAAGGATCTTCTTGTGGTATAAATATATTTTGATGACATAATTTTTGGGGCAACCACTGACAAACTAAGTAAAGATTTTGCCAAATTAATGGGGAGTGAGTTTGAAATGAGTATGATGGGTGAGCTTAACTTTTTCTTAGGCTTACAGATCAAACAAAACCCAAATGGAACCATGATCCATCAGCAAAAATATGCAAAAGAGTTGATCAAAAAGTTTAAAATGAATGAATCAAAGGAAATAGACACCCCCATTGCAACATCCACTAAATTAGACATAGATAAACCTGGTTCATCTGTTGATCAGAAGTTGTATAGGGGTATGATTGGTTCGCTTTTGTATCTTACTGCCAGCAGACCTGACATAGTTTTCAGTGTAGGGCTTTGTGCTCGTTTTCAGGCTAATCCAAAGGAATCTCACTTGACTGCTGTCAAAAGGATACTGAGATATTTGAAAGGCACTACTGATATGTGTCTTTGGTACCCTAAAGGTAGAAATTTTAATCTAGTAGGGTATGCTGATGCTGATTATGCAGGTTTCCTTGTGGATAGGAAGAGCACCTCAGGTATAGTTCATTTTCTTGGTTCATGTCTTGTATCATGGGCCACTAAAAACCAGAATTCAGTGGCCTTATCCACTGCTGAGGCTGAATATGTTGTTGCTGCCTCTTGTTGTGCTCAATTGCTATGGATCAAATAGCAGCTGGTAGATTTTGGCATTGAAGTTAGTTGCATTCCTATATTCTGTGATAACACTAGTGCTATAAGTATGACAAAGAACCCTGTTCATCATAAGAGGACTAAGCACATAGATGTTAGACACCACTTCTTAAGAGATAACTATGAGAAAAGATTGATCTCCATAGAATTCTGTGCTACTGATAAATAAATTGCTGACATCTTCACTAAAGCACTGAGTAGAGAAAACTTTGAGAGGAACAGGTTGGAATTAGGGATGATTAAGATCACCTAATAGGTCCAGCTCAAAATGCACAATGAAAAAAAAATTTTTGGCTAGGAACTCTGAACTTGTGTAAATATCTAGATTAATTCTTACTCAGCTTCATACTTTAATTAGTATACTCCTGTGACATGTGTTAATATGACTCACTGATCTCTTACAAAATTTTCTCTATTATGGTAATTTGAGGCATGTTCAAGAGAATTCTAAATGAAGAACCTGGTTCATCAATATGGGTTCATCTGAAAGGTATGTTTTCTATACTCTGCACAATTAGAAATATAAATATTTAAATCATGAGCAGAAGTCCTAAAATTGTTCAATTCCTAGAATATTCTATCCGTTAGCTTTGAACCAGTTCTGTCTACGTAGAACTCTAAACCGAAAAAATTGCCTAAAATCTAGAAAAGACAAATCGATCATTCAAACGTGAAATTTCAGGTTGATTAGACCTCTAATTGACCACTGCAAAAGCTGCCATTATCCATTAAATGCGTATTTCTCTTTAAATACACATCATTCTTTCTGCCAACTCCATAATTCTAAACCGTCAAAAATTTCTCTTCACTTTCTCTTACCCACTTTTTCTCCAAAATTCTAATTCACCTATTCTCCCCAGAAATCAGCGATAATGTCAAACCCACAAGATAATCCTGGAACTCTTCCACAACCCACTCCCTCTGATTCATCTTCCTCTCCTCCACCCAACACAACTCCCAACCCTAGGTTGCGAAGGGTAAAAATGCTTGCTCGAAAAATAGTGGCTTCTGGGGCTCTTTCAAAGAAGTTGAATGCAAAATGAAAGGCAAGCTGGGTCCAAGACTCTGAGTCTACCTCTGATTCTGAGTCGTACAAGTCAGCGAGTAAGGGGGAAGAAACTGGGTCTTCTGACTCGGAGAAGGCTCAAGATTCTCAGGAAATTTCTTCTGTGTCTGAGAATTTAGAAACTAGGTTTGTTCTAGTTGGGCCAATCAGGGATGTAGAATTACCTGGAGTAGGTAGTAGTGGTGGTAAAAAGAAATCTACAAAAGAAAAAGAGAGAAAGGGTGCATGTGGTGAAGAGATGGGAAATGGGAAATGAGTGGTTTATCATTCACCCACTGCTGGTTTGTTTGTGCCTGCTATCTGTGGGATTAAACAAGAACATGTAGAAGAGAGTGGCAAGAAGTCAGGGGGAAGTGGTTCTGGTGAAGCTGCTGAGGGGTTGGTTAACTTAAGTTCACAGAGAGATGAACCTGGTTCATCAGTTGAAGAGACCCTAGCAGACCTCTTGAAAAAAGTTGGGGTGAGTTATGATCCAAAGAAAAGAAGAACTACCACACCAAAAGCCCCCAGTGCTCCTAAACCCTCAATGAAAAGAAAGGCTTCATCTCCAACAACTACTGAATTTTCATTGCCAAAGGATAGAGCTACAAGAAGCAGGGTGAAGCAGAGTGAGAGTGATCTCCAAAAAGCTCTAGCTGAGAGTAAAAAGAAAAAGCTGGCTAAACGAAAAGGGAAGGTTGCAGAGCCCTCAGAGGCTGTTGAAGTTGACGAGATGGAACTGGTCCATCAGGAGAAAATTACGCCAGTAGAGGTTCAGACCCCCAAGCCCAAAAAGCCCAAGACTTCTTCCAAGAAGTCTTCCTCTGTGTCTGAAGCTGTTGAACCTTCATTAGCCAAGTGGAAAAGGTCTGCAGTGAAAAGTAAACAAGTGAGAATTTCAGAAGATGAGGAATGGAGTGGAGAAGAAGAAGAAGATGAGTCTGGTGAACAAGACAAGCTTGCCATGTTTGGCAAAAGAAAGATTTTGAAGGGTAGACTGCTGAAAGACCTGGTGGAACCAGGAATGATGAGACTGGTGGATGCCTTGACTACTCAGGGGTGGAACTACATGGTCCTTCAGATGGATGGAAGGCTAGCCAGGAATGAAATTATTGAGTTCATGGCTAATCCAGAGGTTAAGGATGGCAAGGTTAGCAGCCTGGTGAAAGGAGTTCAAGTGTCCTTTGATGCTGAAAAACTGGGAGAGATCCTTGATATACCCTCTGAAGGGTTTGATGACTATACAAGGCAAAGGTGGCCTTGTATGGACTCCCTTCCTACTGCACTTGAAATTACCAGGAGGTTTTGTGATGCTGAAGATATGAATGAAGCCAGGGCTGTGTAGAAAAGTGAAATGAGGCCTGAGCACATCTTGTTTGAATTTGTCAATAAGTGTCTATTGCCCAGACAGGAGAGAAGGCATATTGCAAATTATACGGATTTAGTGCTGATGGAGTGCCTGGAAAGAGGAATTCAAATCAATTGGCCTGCACTAATCATCAAGCTGCTGGACAGAGTCATCAATGGCTCCAAGGCTCATGCTACCCCCTGTGGCTTTATTTTGACCACGGTTCTGGATAGGTTCAACGTGCCTCTGAAGAAATGGGAAATGGCCTCGAGCAAGGATCACTTTGGCATTAATACTCTGATTGCTTGTGACTATTTAGTCTCTGCCATCCCAAATAAACCTGGTTCATCCAAGAAGACTCTTATCAACAGCAAAGTCAGGGCTCTAGTTCAGGAATATGAAGCCAAGGATGCTGAGATAGCTAGGCTCAAGGCTCGTGTGGCAGAGGTGGAATCTGAGAGGGATGCCCTCAGAACTGAGCTTTCCAAGGAAAAGGAGAAGAATGATGGAATTCTTCACAATATGCTGAATCTTCTCCAAGCCCAAAACCAACCCTCTAGCTCCCCCAAGCCTTAGGAATCCTAGCTTTTGTCTCCTGAACTTGTTCAGTACCTTCGGTGACCCAGATCAAGGATTTTTCTATCTTTTTGCTCATGTTTTAAATGTTGTTGCTTTCTGGTTGTGGATTGTGGTAGCAACATATCTCTATCAATGAAATCTACTGCTTTTGCTCTTGTTCAATGTTTATCTTTCCTTGATAGTTTAAATATGTTTGCTTGATTACTGATGATTAACCATGATTGCACTTGCAGTTGCCCTAGTGGCCATGAGTACTTAATAATATCTGGGACTCACACATTGTATGCAACTTTTCGATGATGCCAAAAGCGGGAAGAAATTTGTGCTTTACACACATTATGAATAAGTGATATTTATAACCTAATTAACCTGGTCCTTGATGATGAGTAAATTTTCTACACTTTGTTTTGATGGTTGAGCTGAGTTCTTACAGGATCCAAGTAAGTAAAAAGCACAGAGTTTGTCATCACCAAAAAGGGGGAATTTGTTAGCCCAAGAACGGGTGAAGTTTTGAAGATTGACAAAAGAACTCAGACATGGACCAGGTCCATCTTGTGAAGCATAGTCATGATCAACCTGTACATGTGAGATGCACGTGAAGGAGATAAGTCTAACTGATTAAGCAACAATATCTCCTGATCTGATAAAAAAGGTTGCATATTGGATAAGGAGAGAAAGACTCCTTACATGAAGAGAACACAGTTTAGGATGAAGATAATGTTAGAGTTTTGAGATCACTATGAACTCTTCTACGATAGAAGAGTAGCAATTGAATCCCAGTCAAACTCTGATTACTGACCTATTAAATGTTAGTATTGTTATCTTTTACAGGCAATGCACATAAGCAGAAGTTAAACTTAAATTGAGAGCAAAAGAGCAAGGCGATTTTGCAAGAAATTTACGTGTGATTCGAATGTGCAATCCTGAAGCTACTTGAACGAGATAGAAGAACCAGTTCCAAGTGTCTATCTTTTATTCTAGTTCAATTGTAGTAGGTGATTTTACATTGTACCTTTCAGCTTTCATAGAAGCAATTGTATTAGGTACTTAGAGTTTCAAGTTAGTGTTAACTTGAAGTTGTCGCAACAGTTGAGGTTGTGTGCCACAACGAGATTAGAGTTAATCCTTAGGTTTACAAAGAGTTTTGTAAATGCTGTTTTGGCTTAGTGATTTTAGTGGAAGTTTGGGAAAATCCTACTGAGTAGTAGGTCATGGTTTTTTCACCTTTTGAGCCAGGTTTTTTCCACGTAAAAATCTCTGTGTTCTTTATTTTCTGTATTTATTATTCTGCAAAGAGCAGTAGTTGGAACACCTAGAAGAACCAGGTCCTTCTATAGTTCTGATAAGCGAAAATTGGGTACCACACAAATCATCCCCCCTCTTGTGTGGTATTGACGGTTAAAACATCAAATTCAGTTAACGGATGATTCAGAGTCGAATTGGGAGAAGGAATCTAGTTTTGGAAACTTAAGCGGTGAGAATTTGACTAGAATTGGACTTTGGAGTAAACGGCTCCGAAATGGGTTTTGGATGATCTTAATAGCTTCGTATGGTGATTTTGGACTTAGGCACGCGTCCGGATTTGGATTTGGAGGTCCGTAGAGTAATTTGAGGCAAATCGGCGAAAGTTGGAAAAGTTAAAGTTTGGAAAATGGAGAAGTTTGACCCATAGTTGAATTTTGTGTTATCGGGGTCGTAATGCAATTCCGAGAGTTGTAACAGATCTGTCTTATCATTTGGGACTTGTCTGCAAAATTTGGCGTCATTCCGGGTTGGTTTGATTGGTTCCGGCACAAGTTTCCAAAGTTGAAAGATTTGGACGTTCATAGTTCAATTCATGGTGCGATTTGCATTTGTGATGTTGTTTGATATGATTTGAGACCTCGAGCGAGTCCGTTTTAGGTTATAGAACTTATTTGTGCGCTTAGACGGGGTCCCGGGGGCCTCGGGTGTGATTCGGACGAGTTTCTGATGTTTTGCATGGTTTTGAGCATGTCTGATTTCTGGTGTTTTTGCACCTGCGACTTTGGAGCGTAGGTGCGGCTCCGCTTCTGCGTAAGCCTGGCCGCTTCTGCGGTCATGAAGGCTTGGGAGTTTCTACGGTCATGAAGGCTTGGGAGCTTGGGAGCTTCTGCGGTCATAAAGGCTTGGGAGCTTGCCAGCTATCACACCTGCGGTGAAATCTAGCTCCTGCGATTCCCCTTTCGCTTTTGCGGTGTCGCTAATGCGGCTATATATCCACAGATGCGGTCCCTGTCCTGGGCAGCAGATTTCGCAGATGCGGACTCTCTCTCGCAAATGCGGTCCCGCAGATGCGGTTTCTTGACCGCAGATGCGGAAGTCCTAGCAGAATCATATAAGTCGAGGGTTTGGCCATTTCGTCATATTTTGAGTTTTAAACTTTGGATTGGGAGCTTCTTTTGGGGGGTTTCAAGAAAATCGATTGGGTAAGTGTTCTTCACCTAGAATCTAACATATTCCTAATTTTATATTCATTTTCATCATTTAATTTGTGTTTTGAGTTGAGAAAAATGTTGGGTTTTGAAGAAAATTTTCAAAATGAAGATTCATGATTTGAGGGACGAAATAGTATCATAATTTGATAATTTTTGTATGGTTGAACTTATATTGGAATGGGTATTCGGATTTTGTAAAATTTGTCGGGTTCCGAGGTGCGGGCCCAGGATTCGACTTTTGGACCGATTTTCGAATTTTGTTAAAGATTGAGACTTTATGATCTGTGATAGCTTCTTATGTGTTTTATTTGTGCTTTGAAGTTAATTTGGTTGGATTTGAGCCGTCCGGAGGTCTTTTCACCCGAGAAGTGCATATTAGAGTATCACTTTGTCGCTCTTGAGTAAGTATCTTGCTTAACCTTGTGTGGGGGACTTCCCCTTAGGATTTGAGTCTTCTATGTTGATTGTAGTTCGTGTACGCGAGGTAGCGAGTGCGTACTCGGACTTATTTGTGGGAAATTGGCCTTTTAGGGTTCTTAGGTCCTTATATTCACTATGTATGAAGTTATTCTTGATAGGACTGAGTTTCCTATTTATGTTTCACCTCTACATGCTTAATTGGAATTAATTGCTTCATGATTCACTCTTATTGCCTAATTGAATCCTATTTGATTTTACTGAAGAATTTTGCCTCTCATATTGTCATGCTATCTTTTCATAGCTGCTTGTCTTATTTGGGAATTATTATTATCCCTCCTGAAATTGTTTAGTCTTAAGTGAACCTAAGATCATCTTTCCTTAATTGAATTGTCGAATATCCTCGTGAATTTTCAACCTACCTATATCTTTGTTGACTTGCCTTTATTTGGGACTACTGGACTCGTGTTGATTTCCTTGTTATTAACTTGTATATTGTGGGATCATTGCTACATGTTAGTTTTCCCTTTGTTGAACTGTTCCATTTATGCCAGCATTCTTTTCTGTGGTTATTCCTTATGAGTTGGTTCAACTGTTTCTTTGTGATTTATAGTTCTTGAGTTGATTTACTTGTCGTACCTTGTATTATTGTCATTGTTGTTGTTATACGTATTGTGGTGATGTACGAGTTTTCTGTTGTGCTGTAACTGTTGTTTCTGTTAGTTGTGCTGCATATTTACTTTGGGACTACGAAGGTGTATTCTGGGAGATCCCCCTGCATGTTTTCTTTGGGACTACGAAATAGTATTCCGAGAGATCCCCCTGCACATTTATGTTTGGGACTACGGGACGGTATCTCGGGAGATCCCCCTGAACTGGATATTTACTTTGGGACTATGGAACGGTAGTCTGGGAGATCCCCCTACACATTTATGATTTGGACTACGGTACGGTATCCCGAGAGATCCTCTGTACATTTACGTTTGGGACTATGGGACGGTATCCTGGGAGATCCCCTGTTAATATCATTGTGTTCTGAGTTGTTGTTCTCTTTGATCCTATCCCTATGTAAACATTATATGTGATGTCTGTTATGTTCCTTACACTTACTAGCTGGTATGAACTACGTTAGGACACTTGCACAAGCATACACGTGGCTAAACACCCTTATCGGATAGGAGGCTTCTTGATATTACTGAGTATAGACGCACACCCTGCTTATTTGCCTTCCATGTGAGAATGGCTCCTTTGGGCACGTGAGTTGTCATGATTATGAGGTGAGATGAGGTCTCAGGATGCCAAGTGTTAGGGTTCAGGTATTGCGACCCGTATTGTATGATTATGAGATAAGGTGTCACAGGGTGACTTATATTCGAAAGATATTTATTTGAAAAGATTATATTCGAAAGGTATTCATTTTTAGAGAACTACTTTTGAAAAATAAAACATTTACTTGAAGGAAGTATATTTTGATACGTTTTTTATCAATTGAAGAATTTGACTAATTGATTGAAGTTGTTGGCTAAGACCTAATGTGAAACTGCTGTAGTTGCTGAGTTATGACTTGTCCTTACTGTATTTGTGATTTCGGATTTAGGTTGTAGTTTCTGTTTACTTTTTTGTGTTCTTATTATGGTGTTCCGCTGTTACTTGATGTTTCCTACCTTATTGCAATTATTGTATTTCTAGCCATATCGCGTAGTATTTATATAGATATCATGTTATGAATGTTTCTATACTTATACTTGTTTAGTTTATTAGACCAGTACGTGTCTTGACTGTTCCTCGTCACTACTCCACCGAGGTTAGTCTTGATACTTACTGGGCACTACTGTGGTGTGCTCATACTACACTTCTGTACTTCTTTTTGTGCAGATCTAGGTATTGTTCGATAGTAGTTGTGCGGATTCTTGTCGAGGAGATCAAGGTAGCCCTGCTGCTGCGTTCGCAGGGTTCGGAGTAACCTTCCTATTTTATATTCACACTGTTGTACTTATTTCCATACGGTTGTCTTTAGAAGTTGTAGCGAAACTCTGTAGAGCTTATGACTTGTACTACCGGATTTTGGGAATTATAAATTTTGTAGAGATTTCTGCTTCAAGAGTGTTAAATTTCATTTATTATTGTGGTATTACAATATGAATTAGGATTACCTAGTCCCTAAGACTATGTGCCATCACGATACCCGAACTGAGGGAAGGTTGGGTCGTGACAGAAGAAAAGAAACCAGACAATATCGGAGAAGGAGATTGGAAGATTATCAACTGCGTTGCTTGTGGTACCATTCGATCTTACCTCGCAAGAGAACAGAAGTATCCATACACAAAACAAACTTCTGCAAGTAAATTGTGGAATGCATTGGAGGATAAATTCTTGAAGAAAAACAGTCAAAATAAACTTTACATGAAAAAAAGACTGTTACACTCCACATATGTTCCCGGTACTACAATGAATGATCATATCACCAACTTCAATAAGTTGGTGACAGATTTGCAGAATATGGACGTGACATTTATTGATGGAGATATTGCCTTAATGTTATTAAGTTCACTTCCTGATGAGTACGAGCACCTCGAAACTACTCTAATTTATGGGAATGATGAAGTATCTCTCAAAGAAGTTTGTTCTGCCTTGTACAGCTATGAACAAAGAAAGAGAAAAACAAAAGAGTGCAGAAGGAGAAGCATTGGTCATGAGAGGTCGTTCTCAAAATCATATGAGAACGAAGAAAAGAAGATCCAAGTCAAGATCCAGACCCAGCAAAGATGAATGCGCCTTTTGCCGAGAAAAGGGGCGCTGGAAGAAAGACTGTCCAAAGTTGAAAAACAAGGCCAAACCTAACAATGGGAAGGCTATCATGGATTCAAATGTAGCTGATTGTGATGACTCTGATTTCTCACTAGTTACAACTGAGCCATTCAAACCATGTGACATATGGTTGCTGGATTCATCTTGTAGCAATCATATATGTGTCCCAATCGGGACTGGTTCGTCGATTTTCAAGAAGGAGAATGTGGAATTATTCACACCGCAAATAACAATCCCTTACTGCATATGGTATTTGGTTCAATCCGATTAAGAAACCATGATGAATTGATCAGAACATTAACAGATGTTCGATACGTACCGGAATTGAAGAAAAATCTCATTTCTGTAGGAGCCTTAGAGTCAAAGGGGTTCAAAGTCGTTGCAGAAAATGGGATAATGAGACTATGCTCCGGTGCACTAGTGGTAATGAAGGGAATTCAGCGAAATAATAACATGTACCACTATCACGATAGTACAGTTATTGGGACAACAACAGTGACATCCTGTGATGACAAGGAGGTAGAAGCAACCAAGCTATGGCACATGCGCTTAGGACATGCTGGAGGAAATCCTTGAAAATTTTATCAAATCAAGGGTTGTTAAAAGGAGTAAAGACTTGTAATTTGTAGTTTTGTGAGCATTGTGTCAAGGGGGAAACAGAAAAGGGTTAAACTTAGAACAGCTATCCATAATACTAAAGGTATTTTGGATTATGTTCACTCTGATGTTTGGGGTGCTTCCAAAATGCCTTCATTAGGTGGGAAACACAATTTTGTAACCTTTATAGATGACTTTTACCGGAGAGTGTGGGTGTATACTATGAAAACCAAAGATGAGGTACTGGAAATTTTTCTCAAATAGAAGGCGATGATAGAGACTCAAACAGGCAGAAAGATAAAGTGTCTCCGCACAGATAACGGTAGAGAATACAAAAATGATCTTTATAATAAGATTTGTGAAGATAATGGCATTTTGAGATATTTCACCGTCAGAAATACACCACAACAGAATGGAGTCGCAAAACGCATGAACCAGACTTTACTGGAGAAGGTTCGGTGTATGTTGTCCAATGCTGGCTTGGGCAAAGAATTTTGGGCTGAGGCAATAACATATGCATGCCACCATTTGAAAAATAGTATGGAAAACCTGCTGAAGATTATAATTGTTTGCATGTATTTGGCTCAATTGCATACTGTCATGTGAAAGAGTCAAAACTGAATCCGAGAGTAAAGAAAGCTATATTTATGGGGATTACTTCTGGAGTCAAAGGATACCGCTTATGGTGTCCAGAGACAAGAAAAATTATATTCAACAGAGATGTTACCTTTGATGAATCTGCCATAACAGATAAGGTGACAGTTGAAGATGTCAAACAAACTGATGGTGCTTCAAAGCAAGTGGAGTTTGAGGGAAATTAATTTTCCCAACACAGGGAGAAAACGAGGAAACAACAGAAGATTTTCCTCTGGAAGTAGAGCCAGTAGAGGGGGAGATTCCAACTCAGGAACCTTAACAACAACTTCAATCAATAGCAACCAGCAAGCCAAAAAGAACAATAAAGAAACATGTTCGACTCATAGAAACGGTGGCTTGTGCGGCCTCAATTGTAGATGATGGTGTTCCTACCACTTATATATATATATATATATATATATATATATATATATATATATATATATATATA
>NW_017673046.1:117941-122923 GCF_001879085.1 Nicotiana attenuata | reverse complement strand
GAATGGTAGTACAACTCTGTATGAAAGGTTTGGATCCCAATGACATTGTGTATATAAAGAAATCTTGGTAACATCCTCCATGTCAATCAACACAAAATTCGTAAGACTTTACGCTGCTTACTATAATAAATAATTACCACTATATAAATACATTTGAAAATGACTAGATGAATTGTCTGTTGCTCAATCCTCAGCTCATATCCTGTGTTTCTTCTTTGAAATAATTTAAAAGTGATAAAATTGTATACAACTGTTACAGACTTATTTATACTATAACCTTCTGCAACAGTCAGCATTTTGCTCGAGCTACTGCGACTGCTGCTTCCAACAGGTAACATGTGCCCTTGTTCTCTCTTAAAATTAACTTGGTTTTACATACCTTAGCTTCTAATTCTAATATGGGGTTTATTCTATTGAACTAATTAATTGTCTGAATCACTCCAAAAGAATTGAGAGGAAATGATTTGCTTGGATTCTTAAATTTTTTGTATTTTAGCTTCCCAGAATCTTCAATTAATTGTCTTGATGGCAGTACTATATGTGTGATAAATCTTTACTAGAGTTGTGGTTGCGCTTTAATAAGATTTTCCATTTATTTTTATCATTATTATTATTTTGATGATGGTGTATTCAGGCCAGCTAGCATGTACCTTGAATTTCATTGGGCTATCTCCCATCAACACATGTATCGGGTAACTCTGCTCACCAAGACTTAGGCATATGGAAAAGAATTTACCCAATTTTTTTTTGTTTTCGCTAAGATTTGAACCTGAGACCTTATGGTTCTCGTCGCACTTCATTAACCACTAAAATCAGATTCACGATTTATGAAGTGACTGCCAAATGAATATGTTGAGGAGGCAATCTCTTTTGGTTCTGGTTTTATGGTTTGTCGAAAGAGAAGTAGTTTTAGTTAGTGTAAAAAGTTGATTGGGAAGTAGTTTTAGTTTGTTTTAATGAATGGAAACTGATTGGATTACTCCTATTGTTACAAGGAGTTCTTTTATACATCTATTGATATTTAAGGCTAGTGGTGAAAAAAGTTTGTTTATCGATGATTCCACGGAAATTTCATATTGTCTTCTACCTACGCGCGTGCGATAATTCTACTGGTCTTTGCTTGTGAGTTACCAGTGTCCTATGGTTGTTTCTTCAGAGATTTATAGAAGTGCGTTGTCCTTAACATTGGTAACCTGGTGTACATTTCAACCT
Source organism: Nicotiana attenuata (assembly GCF_001879085.1). Lineage (NCBI taxonomy): Eukaryota > Viridiplantae > Streptophyta > Magnoliopsida > Solanales > Solanaceae > Nicotiana > Nicotiana attenuata. The sequence goes on along the minus strand of NW_017673046.1, from coordinate 121,711 downwards.
AGAGACATGAGTTCTATTTTCTACTTATTATATAACTGAACTTATATTTCTTTGCCCAGGCAACTGCTCATGACTAGGATACCTCTCTACTACATGAACTTTTGTAGTATTTAAAAATTTAAAATCTATTGGTATGAATGCCGAGGGTCTATTGGAAACAGTCTCTCTACCTTAGGGTAGGGGTAAGGTCTGCGTACACACTATCCTCCCCAGACCCTGGGATGATACTGGGTTGTTGTTATTGTTGTTGCAATGTGGGAAGTAGGAAATTATACTTGTTCAAGTGTCATTGGTAGGATGTGGCTCACTTAGGAAGATAAAATTAAGATTGAATAATATGGCTTCACAAGTATGAATACTCATGCCTTGAATACAAATGAGCCATTTGTGTTGGCATCGTTGGCTTGTAATATTGTGTGTTCATGTGAGAATAAGTGTTTGAACGAGGCTATGAAGTGTTTGATAAAATGACCGAGAAAACTGGGGTTTTATTCTACTGCCACTTTGAGAATGCAAAACTATTTATGATATTATTTATGTGAAAATGCAAAAGTGTCTTTTAACTTATAACTGTAGTGTCCATGTAACTAAATAGTTCATCTTGGTGGAATTTTTGTTCTTTGTTGGATTTTGATCTTGTATTTTTTCCTCTTGTTAATAGGGACAAGGTTCCTGAACAATCACAAATGGCGATGATCAAGGAGTTTGAAGACATTTAATGTGTAGTTTTTTCTTTTGTTTTTGGTCAAAAGGCGTCGACCAAGGAGTAGTTCAAAGTGTGAAGACACTTACTGTATTATTTTTTCTTTTTCATGTGTAAATGCATACAATGGCAGTAAACAAGAAAGTATTGGGCAGTGTATTAGCTAATTGACTATATAGTAATGAAAGTATTTATAGTATTTGTGTTGAGAAATATTTTTGGTGTTTGTTGAATTGGATGCTTTTAGTATTTGTAGGCAATTGATAGAAATGTACCTAAATATTCATTTCACAAAGTAGTAGGTCACCATAAGAAATCTATAGCATTGGTTAGTTATTGAAAAATGGCTTTAGTGGCGACTATACCTTGTTGCTAGACATAATTAGTATTTGTGGCGACGAGAACCGCCACTAAAAGTCCTTGGCTACCAGTGGCGATCGAAATCGCTGCAATAGATACTATTTGTGGCGACTGCACTCGCTACTAAAGTCTTTCTTTAGTGGCGACCTTCCCAGAAACACAGATTGAGGATCCGTTTTAGTAGCGATATTGTTTACTTTTAGGGGCGAGCATAGTCGCCGCAATATCTTGTTTTCAGTGGCGACATCATTTTGTCGCTACAGATGACATTTAGTAATGGATTTAAGTGGAGCGATCCCAAGGTCGCCTCTAAAGGCAATTAGTGGCGACTTTATAGTCTTTAGTAGCGACTTTGGTCGCCACTAAAAGCGATATTTCTTGTAGTGCTTGTCAAGAATGGATTCAAATGTACTTTTTTTTCTAATAGTGTTGTAAAGTATGAATGATGTGTATGTAGGAAAAGGTTACATGAATGAGGGCCTTTTTAAGCTAAATGTAATAGCAGTTCCTATCAATAAAGTTAATGCTTCTTCTTACTTACTTGAGTCAAACACTTTATGGCATTCACGCTTAGGTCACATCAACTTCAAAACATTGCGAAAAATGATAAATTTAAAAGTATTGCCAAAATTTGATTGCATTAATTCCAAATGTAAAATATGTGTGGAATCAAAGTATGCTAAGCATCCTTATAAGTCCGTTGAAAGGAATTCAAGTCCTTTAGACTTAATTCACACAGATATTTGCGACATGAAGTCGACACCATCTCGCGGTGGGGAAAAGTATTTTATTACTTTTATTGACGATAGCACGAGATATTGCTATGGTTATTTACTTAATAGTAAAGATGAGGCAATTGATGCTTTCAAGCAATACAAGAGTGAAGTTGAAACACAACTAACATAAAAAGATCAAAATGATAAGAAGTGATAAGGGTGGCGAATATGAATCTCCTTTTGAAGAAATATGTTTGGAAAATGGCATTATTCACCAAACAACTGCCCCTTACTCTCCACAATCTAATGGAATTGCGGAGAGAAAGAATCGAACGTTGAAAGAGATGATGAATGCGTTGTTGATAAGTTTGGTTTACCACAGAACTTGTGGGGGGAAGCTATACTTACAGCTAACCGAATAATCAACCGTGTACCTCATAGCAAAACACAGTCTATTCCTTATGAAAAATGGAAATGAAGGAAGCCCAGCTTGAAATACTTCAAAGTGTGGGGGTGTTTAGCTAAGGTACAAGTTCCTAAACCTAAAGGGTTAAGAAAGGTCCAAAAACGGTTGATTGTGTATTTATTAGATATGTAACCAATAGCAAGGCATATCATTTTCTGGTTCATAAATCAGAAAATCCTGAGATTCACGTTAATACGATAATAGAATCAGATAATGCTGAATTCTTTGAAACTATTTATCCGTATAAAAAGGAAAGTGAAGTGACCTACCAAAAGTCAAAACGACCTCGGGAGGAAATAACAGATGGTATGCCTAATGAGGAAAATCCGAGAAGAAGTAAACGTCAACGGACATCTACTTCATTCGGTCCAGATTTTCTAACTTTCCTGCTAGAAAATGAGCCTCGTACCTTCAAGGAAGCAATGTCTTCCTCAAAAGCACAATATTGGAAAGAAGCTGTCAATAGTGAAATAGAATCCATATTGAGCAACCATACCTGGGAATTGGTTGATCTTCCTCCAGGTAACAAAACATTGGGTTCTAAATGGATTTTCAAGAAGAAAATGAAAGACGATGGTACTATTGACAAATACAAGGCAAGACTTGTTGTCAAAGGATTTAGACAGCGAGAAGGACTTGACTATTTTGACACATACTCGCCGGTAACAAGAATTACATCCATTCGGATGCTAATAGCGTTAGCCGCCTTATATGGTCTTCAAATCCATCAAATGGATGTAAAAACAGCCTTCTTAAATGGTGATCTAGAGGAAGAAAATTACATGAACCAACCTGAAGGGTTTGTGGTTCCGAGAAAAGAAAAGAAGGTGTGTCGACTTGTTAAGTCCCTTTATGGACTAAAACAAGCACCCAAGCAATGGCATGCGAAATTTGACCAAACCATGTTGTCAAATGGCTTTAAGATTAATGAATGTGGTAAATGTGTTTACATTAAGAACGTTCCAAATCGTATAGTCATTATTTGCTTATATGTTGATGATATGCTAATAATGAGCAAAGACATTGCCGACATTCAAGCTACTAAGCGTATGCTTGCTAGTAAGTTTGATATGAAAGACTTAGGAGTTGCCGATGTAATACTAGGAATTAAAATCCAGAGGACTCCTCAGGGTCTAGCTTTGTCTCAATCACATTACGTGAAAATGGTACTTGAAAAATTCAAACATTTGGAATTTAGAAGTGCAAGAACTCCAATTGACTTAAACCATCATCTTATAAAGAATAAAGGTGAAAGCACATCTCAATTGGAGTATGCTCGTGTGTTGGGAAGCTTAATGTACATCATGAACTGTACACGACCTGATATAGCTTGTGCAATAATTAAACTTAGTCGATTCACAAGTAATCCCAACAAACATCACTAGGTGGCAATGAAACGAGTTCTGGGATATTTTGAATATACCCAAGACTACGCTTTGCACTACAATAAATATCCTGCGGTTATCGAAGGATATAGTGATGCAAATTGGATAACTGGCTCAACAGAAACAAAAGTCCACAAGTG